>NW_026562449.1:1455000-1630000 GCF_027474105.1 Poeciliopsis prolifica
ACACTGAGAGGAGGAAGGAGCAATCATTTAACTAACAACACAAATGTCTCACCTTTTGTTCTGCCAGTGGGCAGGTTATAAGCGCACGCTGCCACGGCGACCTCTATGGGCGCGGATGGCGCCACGACTGGCCGGTAGTGGTTCTCATGCAAGCGGATGCCCTGGTGCTCAGTGGGGGGAAGGACGGCGCTGGCCACCACCTCAGCAGCCTTCTGGATCTTATCTAGCAGGGTGTCGCTGTCTACACACACACACACACACACACACACACACACACACACACACACACACACACACACACACACACACACACACACACACACACACACACACACACACACACACACACAAAGCTTCATCATGGAGAACTTTCCACAGACTGAGCAACAAACCACAGTCCCTTACCCGTCCCCTGCTTCCCCGGACTGTACCCGAATCCCTGCAACCCCGACCTTTGGGAGCCTGCTGACCCCATTCCTGAACGGACACAAACACACTGATGAGTGTTGGTTTCCGAGGTGAAACATCACAATGCCCTTTTTTTAAACAGCACATACAGTATACTGACCCACAGATGCTGGGCCTGCGGTGGGAGGGGCGATGCAGTCTTTGGTGGAAACTGCGTCCGTAAAAAGTAAACGGGCCACATCCTGTGAAGGAAACAGTTCAAACTTACAGTCACTGGAATCAGAATCCCTTTATTGTGAAAGAAATGTAAAACAGCAGTTCTGGAAGGCAGTGCAAATACATAAATAAATAAATACATGAGTATATTTAAATGAGCAGTTTTATGTATTTTCAAGGTACATTATGCCATTTTATCAAGTATCTATATTACCTTCAGTTATTATAAAATTATGCATTTCAAATTAGAAGTTCCAGCTGTTTACCAATTGCTGCTGGCTAGTCTGAAGGAGCTGAGTGGGATGCTCCATCATCTGACTGTAACTGTGATAACAGTCAGATGATATCCTGCGGCTCACCTGTGCTGCACTCCTCACTTTCTGGTACAGCGCCGTGCCGTGGACGGGATCTGGAGCGCCGCTGTAAACTGAAAGGCAAGTTTACAGAATGTAAACAACCTGCTGCAGTTCAGGTGGTACGTGGAGCCTGAAGCTCCTGAAAGCATCGAGGGGCGGGGCTCACTAGACGCCTGCTGGATGAAGGTGGAGTTCCTTCTGAGCTCCGTGAGGAAGTGCTTTGAGCCGTGTCCGCACAGATGGATGAAGATCTTCAGCACCTGGTTGGAGGAGAGGAGAGGCGTCAGGAACTGAGAGAACAGGAAGGCGCGGCTGGCGCCGGTCGCTCTCACCTTCAGTTTGACGTGACACGACTCCACCTGAAGCCTCTCCAGGAGATACTCCAGCAAACACTGGCCGTAACCAGACGACTCATGGCAGATTTCTAACAGCGGGGTTAAAGGTCAAAGGGTTGTATCGATAAAGAGCAGCACTCTCTACATGAGCACAGCTTGAAAATGATAAAAATATCAAACATAACATTTCATCAAAGAGCTTTTCTAAATCTGGAAAGTGTGGCAGGCATTTGTATTCATCTCCCTTTATGCAAATTGCACAAAATCTAGGGCTGGACAATAAATCAATAACAATAGATATAGTGATAGAACCACGATCAATATCAACAGATACAATATTCAATAATTTCACTGAACTCCAATTCAGATCTGCACAGCATTCTGGGGGATGTAGGCAGAGGTAAGGCTTTAGCTGGTCAACCTCTCACATTAACTTACCTAGCAACAACCTGTCGAATAATTTGCGCAGCAGCAGCTTAATATTTTGCCACATTGCCTGCTTAAAAATAAAAAAACAACGGCATGGAGAGAAAACTGAATAAAATAATGAAAGCTCACGTCACCAATGAGGCAGTATATCAGATATTCAAAACAAAGCACCAATCAATAATTGTAAATATTGACTGATATGAAGTGATAAAATTCAGCTGTATAATCCAGTCCTACCAAAATGATTTTCTATTTTATTAAACACTGTACTGAAAAGAAAAGAACAAAAAACCCCAAAAACAACACACAAAAAAAAAAAAAACAGCGGCCTGTAGACGAGGGATGACCAATGTGTGGCCCGCGGGCAAATTATGAGGCCAAACATTTCAGTGAAAACGGCTCAATTGATCATGATAACGTGGAAAGAGGATGAATTAATAAAGACACAGAAAAAAGAGGCCACCAGCTCTGGAGGAGCTGCAGAGACAAACACATCAAACCGGAGAATCTGTCAATTAAGATACTAAGAGTGGCAGAATGAGATTCGTTGTTGGAAAAAAGCAACAGTTAACAGTTTACTACAAAACATGTAAGAAACAGAATGCATTGTGGTCAAATGGGACCAAAACTGACTTTTTATACAAAAACACTTATAGGAAGATGGCAGCATCTTCCTATAAGTGTTATACTCTTCTTCTGCAAAGAAAGGAAAGAATTGTCCTGACTTTAATTTGTAAAAAAAAAAAAGATGAAAAAAAGGAAGAAAAAACCAAACAGAGATATAATATTATTTGTGATGTTGGCCATTAACATAAAATCCCCTCCAAAATATATCCATAGAAGTTTGGGGTGTCACTATGATGCCACTGTATGTGCAAGGGCTCAAAGGGGGTGAATAGCCTTGAGATCTTGAAAGGAAAAACCTGGAGGAACCCAACAGCCAAACAAGGATACTACCAATCTCCTGGAAAAGGTAGCCAGGACAGGGAGCTTCATCATCTGCTGTTGCCTTCATCAAGGTGGGGATCTGGAATTATTATTACTACTATTAGGATATTAACACACAGGAGACGGAAAAGTCATTAATAGTAATATATATAATAACTCAGTGACTTTGAGCTTTGACAAAATAAGATATGTCAAGATAAACTTATTTAGGTGTTTAGCTTGAATGCTAGCAGCAAGAAGCTACAAGGAGGATAAGGCGTTAAAGGAGAGAAAGTTAGCATTAGCGCCGACTTGTCATCTTCCTCTACTGTGTAAGCTGCTCGGTCATCATTCAACACGAGCTAAATTCACTTACTTTCTGCAGGAAAGATAAACGTTCCATAAATGCTGCCATGATTTAGCAGTCCTAGCTGCGTGTCACTCATTTTCCGGCTAATCTGGGAAGGCGGGGTCAGCATTGACAGCTGGCCAATCAGAAGGCAGTAAATAGATCACTTCACGTCTATTCGCGTACTGACTTCTCCTCAAATGGGGAATCAGCGAATCAGGTAGAAAGAAAAGCTCCCGGCCCATAACGTTTTCACGGGCATCGCTTTGACTGACAGCTATGTCAGCCAATCAGACTTAGAGTATCAGGCGGACTTTTTTTTTTTTTGTCCTTCATGTAATAGAGATTGCAACATGGCGCTGTCCATGGCTGGCATGAATACTCTATCTACTGGGTGATATCTTTGTTTGAAACAGGTTTGTCCGTGAGTTTAATAAACCAACAGGCACTACAGAATTTCTTTCTTTCTTTTTTTTTTTTACTGTTGTTGATGTGAAACACAGAGGACAAAGCATGTCGGGGTCCAATGTATGGAGTCGTAGCCGAGAGAGACTGAGACAGTTCACTGAGCTGGTCGCTCAGTGCGCAGATGAGGTGAGATCTGACCTGATGAGGTTTGATGATGACCTGATGAGGTTTGATGATGACCTGCTGGTCCTTCATTAGGATGTTGTAACAGATAAACTGGGTTAGTTACTGTTTGTTTGTTACACTGTTTCCTAACTATCTATTCAACTGTGTATTCTGACCTTAATTAAAACTGATGTAGTCTCATTTCGTAAATTTATATCAAAAATTTGCACCTTTTAAAGCATTTCATGTTCCTGTATAGGTTTGATATTGGTCATGTTATACAAATTCCGTCGTGAGCTGCACTTTGAAAAAGGGGAGTGATTTAATAGCACTTAATTGGAAAGATTTTTTTTTTTAAAGCACAAAACTGCAAAGTGTGGATGTTGTAAATCTGTTTTATGTATCCAAAATCTAGTGAAAATCCTAAAAAAACACAAAAAAGAAAAAAAACAGCCCACCTGTATGGAGACACAGAATCCAAAGAAAAGAATAAAGTCGGGAAAAAAACGTTCCCAAAACTTTTCATTCTAATCCAACAAAGCTTCTATTATTATTATTATTATTTTTTGCAAAGAAGAAAGGGCAAAGATGTGGGTTTTTGAGATGTGCAAACCTGATGGGCAAACAGTACAGCAGGGACATCGCAAATAGAAGAAAAAAGCTTTTCCACCAAAAAAACCCCGTTATTTTCTTGAAAATCTTATAATTTTCTACATTTCATTGTCAAACTAGCACACGTTTTCTAGAAAATTACCAACATCTATTTTTTTTTTTTTGTGGTGGAAATTCGCTGTTTTGTTTTCCCCACCTCAAAACACAGTTGTATAGACATATCACCATAACTGGAGTGAATAAAGATGGACACTCCACTTTAGAGGTGAAACTAAATCTTCCCCGCAATTTGATTAAAAATGAATACAACTTATTTTTGTTTCTTTTTATTCCTTTGCTGTAGGCAGCTGTTTATGGTCAGTGTGTTGCTGCTACAACAACAACTGGTAAACAGGAGCTGAAGAAGGATCTGTGTGCTAAAGAGTTTGAGGCACTGAAGACCTGCTTTACAAACGCAGTAAGTTACAGTCCACAATAGTGGAACTGGTGTTTTTATTGATTAACGAAAAGCTTTTCTCATCATTTGTTTCCCAGGCCAAGAAGAAAACCAGATGACACACCTGGACTGATCTGTGGGAGAAAACCTTCCAAGTGGGGCATTAATGTGGTGTTGTGATAGGAGACAAACAATTTTCTTTCAGTCGATATTTATACAAACGAGCAATCAATAATGTTGAATGTCTTTTATTGAATCTTTTTATGAGCAAAATATTACACATAGAAAAATCTGCTTGTAGAAATGACCTTGATCTTCACAGGAGAAACCAGAAAATACAGACAAGATTTCCAACCGCACGTCTCATCGCCTTCATTATATTCTTATTGTGCAGAAAAATGAAGGTAAAGGGAGAAAAGAGAAAAAAGTGTGGGAAAACAAAATGCACATTTAGTCTGTTCTGCAGCATATTGAAGGGAAGGCACCAAGGAAGAGTTACGGGCAGCTGATGCGCCGTTCATCAGGCTGCGATGCACACAGGAGAGCCTTAACCGGGTTCAACAGGACAAAAACACGACAGCGTGAAACGTGGAGGCGGCTTCCATCCACACAAATATTAACATTAAATACAGAATATTCCTGCTCAGAAATGATAGATTTTGCATAGAGATATTTCTATTTACACAGCAACCTTTCCAGAATGTTCATAAGAGACAAAAATAAGTTAATATTTACAGACTGTAGCGCAGACTTTAGGTCGGCTGTGGATCAGAGGCTGATGAAGGCAATTCTGAGGTCCTGCTGGTTTGTGCTCTAAAGCTGGAGAGGAGGAATGTGTGTGTGTGTGTGTGTCATTCTGCTCCATCGTCCACTGCGGCCTGTTTAATCTGTCTGGAGTGCAACACTCCCCCGGCCAGCAGCTGCTGCTCCAGGGCAGCATGCAGGTCTGGGCCCCCCAGCTCCAGGAGGGGCTCCAGGCCGTGGACCCCTCTGGATCTTCCTGGGAGCCCTGCGGCCTCTCCGGGCCCCAGGGCTCTCTTCCTGCGCCTCAGATCCGTCTCTCCCTGATCCCTGGCCATCTTGTGGGAGTCCCGGAGTTGCTCCTTGGCCCCGGGGTCGGCGTCGGCCCCGGGGCCGGTCTCAGAGGAAGCTTTCTCTTTCAGGTCTCTTCCTCCCTTTTTCAAAGCTTTGCTCTCGTCTTGCTCGGCGTTTCTGGCTTCTAGAACCCGCTGCAGCTGCTCCAGCCTCTCCTGAGTCTCCTTCTTCTCCTGCTCTCTCTTTGCTCTGTTGTTGATCTCATCGTCGACCCGGAGCCTCTCGGATTGCTTGGCCTTCTCGGCGAGCTCCTGCTCTCTCTTCTCTCGTTCCAGCCGTTCCTTTTCCACTCGCGCCTCCACTTCTTTCTCTATTCTCTCCTTTTCAGCTCTCTCTTTCTCTATTCTCTCCTTTTCAGCTCTCTCTTTCTCTATTCTCTCCTTTTCAGCTCTCTCTCTCTCTATCCTCTCCCTTTCAGCTCTCTCTCTTTCTAACTGCAGTTTTTCCCGTTTTTCCTTCTCCAGGAGTTCGTTGGCCAGCCGTGCTTGGACTTCCTTCTCTATCATCGCCCACTGAAGTTTTTCCTTCCCCAGCTCGTTCTCACCGGCAGAGTTTTTATTTCCGTCTCCTTCCAGCTTTTCCTTGTCCAGTGTTTCCTTTTTGAGGTTTTCCATTGCTTCTTTTTCCTTATCGAGTTTTCTTTCTTCGTCTTTGACCAGAGAAACCTGATCATTCTGAGGCTTTGCGGATATCTTCTTCCCTAGCCGGACCCCCCGGGCCCCCAGCTCGCTCTGCTGCTGCTGAGACTCTCCTCCTGGTGCAGCTTTGTCGTCCTCCTTGTAAGCGGGTGCAGCTGCAGCAGCTTCTTTAGCGCCTGCTGCGTTCCCAGCTGGAGCCGCTCTTTGCTCCCCAGCAGCAGCAGCATCTTGTCCTCCAGCTGCTGCTGCCTTCAGGTCTGATCCCACGCCGGGATCTTTGGCTTTCCCCGCTCCTTCGTCCTGGACTCCCTTTTCTGCCTCAACATCTGGAGCTCCTTATACACACAAAAATAAATAATGAACTATTGTTGTCAATAAGTTGTTAAAATCATGGCAATGATGGATTTAAACATTTACATGAGATATATTCAGAATTAAGTCATGGCACTAAACACTCCTGGCCGTCTTGTGGGAGTCCAGGAGTTGCTCCTCGGCCCTGTGTGTGTGTGTGTGTGTGTGTGTGTGTGTGTGTGTGTACGCACCGCCCGGCTGCTTCTGGTGGATCTCCTTGTGCTGCTCTTCTATGACGGCCAGCAGCTTCTCCTGCTGGTCCAGAAGTCTCTTCTGCTGCTCCTGCTGCTCCTTGATGACCTGCAGCAGCACGGCGTGGTCCAGCTGGCCCTCTGCATGGACACACACACATCCAACTGAAGCAAGACACACTTCGGAGTTGCACAGTTACAGACCACGGCCTCAGGAATGAGGGGACTCAAGCTACAGGTTAGGGGACAAGGTGGGTGGAGGCTTTCTTCACTAACAGAGATGCACCAGGTTCAGTTGTTCACCTGCAGGTCAAGTTTTTAGCAGTTTGATTCTTCAAAGTACAACAAAATCTAGAAATCATACTTTTTTTTTTTTCAGCCTTCCTGACGAGAGCCGCTAATATTTATACTCAAAGGAAACGACACATTGTGAGAAACAATGGCTGTTAAAAAGGATTTGAACTTTTTTTGTTTTAGAATGACAACAAAAAAAGGTAGTATCTATTATTAATGATTAATGGGTTAGCATTAATAACCTAGTAGTTATGTGGGTAGAAATGTAGGTTCTCCATATATTCCATGGACAACATACAGCTTTACCGTAACTCTAAGACGGGTGTCCAACTCTGTGTCACGTGAGTCAAAATCATTGAGTCAAAAGAGTTTACAGGCCAAGTAAATAATAAGAGAGGAAGTATAATCAAGCAGAAAGTTATGGAGCCCTTTAGGGATTTTTTTTTCTTTTGAGCTGCCTTATTGCATTTCTTCACAAAACTTCTGCGTTCCCTCACAATAGGATTTGCATTCTCTTGCAATAACATACTGATCAGTTCACGCGACATAACTGAATACTGAAAGTCTTTCTTGCGGTGGCCACTGTACTTTCTGCCATAAGGTTTTTGAGAGGTTTCTTCCATGCATGTTAATATCTCATTTGTGAGATATCTGAAGGGTTATGTCTGTTTCTGTAGGACAGAAATGCACCACAAACACATATCAGCAAAAGCAAAACAGGTCAAACGTTGGACGATGTGTGAGTTATTTTCACGGGGTAATAAAGTTTTGATTGTGTCTCTTTGTGTTGATGGTCTGAATGGTTTAAAGGGCTCTTTTCATGATCATCTCAGCCTTACACCAATAGACAAACATGCAGTAAATAAATTGATTTCCACTCAATTTATTGCACCAAAGAGTTAAGAATGAACAGATTTTCACTGAAGCTCTTTAAATGTGCATAAATTTTACATGTTAAATGGATATTTCTGGCTGTACACAAAATTAGACCATTAACATTTTCCCCATGTCCCTAAGGGGCCTCCGTAGAAAGTGGGCCGATTTGTTGCTGGGTTTTTGTAGCCAGGGGATGTTTGTTCATCATAGATCCAAACGTTTAAAATGATTTTGCTTTATTAAAAGTAGGGTACCTAGTTTTCAAATTCTTTTGGACTTGAGTGAACAAATTCATTTTCAGCTACAAGAACAGGATATGAGTCACTTTCTTTCAAAACACTTGTTATGTTTAATTAATAAAAGCTGATTCAGGTGCAGCAAAGGCAAATTTTCAATAAAAGTTGCCTTGTTGAAAAAGCCTGGGCATCAAATTAACACTTTGTGTCATAATTGACATTTTCCATCAGAAGAAAGTTATTTCAGCAGTTTTTTAATCATTAAAAATAAAAAGTTCAATAAACAAATTGGTATCATTGTTAAAAATAGGGTTTGAAATTTTCCTTGGACCAGCCAGTAACCATTCAGGGCAGAGGAAGTTGAAAATCCAACCATCTCCATCTTGGTGCATCTCCGTTCACGACCATTTGTCGACTAATGCAGCGGTTAGTAAAATGAGCCGCGTGTTAAAGTAATGATTATTGATCAGCTGATGAGTGAGTGCGGCGACAGACTGTGACACAGAGACTAGAAGGAAAGAGGGAGTCCATACCTGCGACCAGCTTTTTTATCACTGCCATTTGAATCCGCCAGAGAGAAGGAAACAAAGGAAAGGCGTTAAGAGGAGGAGAAAGGTAAACAACAGAATATAAGAGGGAACAAGCCACATCAGACAGCCAAGTGTGCCAAGAATCAGGAACTGAAATCAGATCGCCGCGTGTCTAACACCTCTGGTGCAACAAGCAAAGAGAGAGGAAGAGAAGAAACAAAGTTACATTTTAACTGCAGGAAGCAGTTCGGGAACCAGGCCGGGTTTCTGACATTTTTTCCTCTTAACTGTTCAAATGGGTAGAAATGTACCTGGAAACCAGGACAGGTAGGGAGGCAGAACCTGAACCTCAGAACGTCAGAGTGGTCCACTATCTCAGCACATTGTTTCAGCTGAGATAGTCGTTTTGGGGAGAGTTGGGATGTAGTCAGAAAGTTTGGGGTCTAATTCCAGCTTCCCCTGTGACCACGTTAATGTGCCTTCAGGCAAGGCACTATTTCAAAGCATGCTCTATTATTAAAACTTAGTAACTGAGAGTCTGACAGATTTAATGGTGCTGTTCCCAGATACGCATCCGGCTGCAACCAAAGATAAACTGATAAAAACAGAGGCTGATTTCGGGTATCCTACTGCTGCTTCCGTCACATTACTTTACTCCACATCTCACTTTTTCCGACTTTCAGAAAATTAGCTGAACCTACCGTCCATCTTCTCGTCTGCTGTGTCTTTGCTGTCTGCGGCTGCACCGCCGTCTGCAGCTGCGCCAGCGTCTGCCACAGGGTGACGCTCTCCTTCAGCAGGTGGAGCTGGTCAAAAATTTCATGGAAGTTGGACAAAACATACACGAGGGAATTGCTGCATATTCACTATATTGCTAGTTGTTAAGTCTTTACCCTTTTCTGCAGCATTTGGTTGTTTGGCAACTTCTTTGACTGGTGCTCCTGCTGCCTGATTGGCTGCTACAGCTGCATTGTCATTGGCCGCATCTTTGGCAGGTTTTTCCGCCTCCTTCAGTGCAGCAGAGTCCTGCTTGTCCACCTCTCTGACCGGCTTCTCCAGCACCTCATTGGACGCCACCGGTCCACCCGCCTTCCCCTCTTCCTTCCTTCCAGCGGCCTCTTGGGCGTTTCGTTCTTTTCTGACGTCATTTCCCAGCTCATCCCTTTGTGGATCTGCTTTGAGCCCTTCTTCAGCTTGCTTCTTCTCTTCCAGCTCTGGTTTGTCCTTCCTGGAGTTGACCCTCACTTCGTCCTGAGGGATGGGTGGTTCGTGGCGGTGGGCATCCCCCTCCGGCACAACTGCAGCAGAGCAAACAGAAAGCCGTCGTAAACGGCTTTGGATCGGTTCCGTTTCACAGTTTGCTTCAGCTTCCTTACCAGCATCGGGGCGGTCCAGCTGCACCACATCCTCCTTCTTCCTCTCCATGGGCCCTTCGATCTGGGGGGGCTCGTCACCTCTTTCCGCTGGCCGCACCACATTCCCTTCTGGAAGAACGGGCTTCTCTATTTCTACTGGTTTTTTGACTTGAGCATCATCTGTGAGGACAAGAAAAACCTGATCAACTCAAACACCTGCAGTATGTTACTGAGACTCAACACACACTAATATAGTTTGTGTTAATTTGTGTTTGAAAATCAAGCTACTTTTTCCTTCCACTCAACTTTCCACCATTGAGCTTGCTTCCAGAACACTTTTGCGTGGGGCTTGTAAATGACCCTCTGTCCAACGTATTATTGGTCCTGTGCTAAATTTTAATTTTGGAGTTTTAATCTTCATAAGAATGTTAGTATGTACCCACTCCGTGTGTAATTAATCTACGTAAAATACCGATTCCCCTTTTCATTTAAACTGCTAAAATTAATGTTTTTTGATAATACAATTTATGAAGATGCATCTGTATCTTAGTTTTCAAACTGCTGATTTAAAAAGATCCACTAGGTGGCAGCAAATGCAAAAACAACATATCTGACACTTCATCTCAGAGTGAAAGAGGGAAGACGATTTCAAACTAACAGAAAGCAGGTGGATTGTTTGCTCCGAAAGAACAAATATAAGGCTTCTGCAGGTTTGACCAACTCCATTTTAAGACTTTTCAGAAAGAAATTAAAGACCTATATCACAATACAAATTTACAAAAGGAAATGCACAGAATGCACATAGAATCCAACGGGTCACGGCAACAAAAGTGACTCGGTGGCTCGTCTGGCCAACTGGCACTTAGGAGACAAGCTAGCTGGCTAGCTAGGGTTTACTAGCAGCTAGTTAGTAGTAGCCTCAACCACCTCAAGTCACAGACCGGAGTGAAGATGTCTGCGTGACACTCAAACTTTCGAAGGACAGAAAAGCCCCACCAGAAAATTAAAACAATCTTAATACCATACATACCTACATATGAGACTGAATAGACCTGCCTCCACAAAATGTAAGACCTGTGATTGTGCATATTTTATTGGTTCATACCTTAATTTAATCTTTAGACTGTTTGAGGGACACCCTTTAAGAAACACAAAATAAACAACTCAAAGAAAATAAATAGGGGATATAATGTTTTTGTACGGTTTGTTTATATTTTTTTAATAATGAAGAACTGTGAAGTTTACGGCTATTCTTACTTGTGTGTTACCACAAAACAGCAAACCCAGATAAAAACAACGTTCTCCGGGTCTCACTGGTTCGCTTCATCTCCCTCTGAGCCCACAGCATCCATTTGCTTGGTACCGGTTGAGCCTGCAGTCATTTTCTGGCTGCCACACGAGGTTTAAGGGTAGAAGAGGCTGAACATGGTGTGTTTTAAGGGGTTGGGGGCTGGTAAGAGAAATGAACAGAGGCAGAGGGGCTGAGAGAAATTGCTGGAGTTTGAAGGGCATCAATCCCGCTTCATCAATGTCAAGCACTGAGCGCTGCTTTCAGATATTATCAAGAGGTTATCTCCTCACCCTGCCTGTCTGACTACCAGTCACCCTGTCTGTCTCTTTTCTTCTCAGGGAAATAGAAAAAATAACATTCTTCTGTTACTGCTCTGTGCTTTTTGTTTTAATCTCAATAGCTCTTTGCCTCCGACTCATTTTTTCTCAACAAAGCTCATTTAGTCTGCTGCACAAGCCTTTGGAATTTGAAAGCAAAACAAGAAACAAGCATCTCCTTTCTGTTTCTGGTGCGTTTTACAGAAAATAATGGCATGCAGTGGTGCTGGCCAATCTCACACTCAGCAGACGGCCCCGGCCTCGGCTCCGGCCCGCTGAGGTAAATGTTTCCACGGCTCATTAGAAAACCACTTTCATTTACAGTCCATCAAGTGGCTAAGTGTCTGGCAGCCATTAGAGGAAGTCGTGATCTTTACCGTGCGGGTCGGGGAGGTTTGGTAGAGGCGCCATGTTCCTGTTGGGTGCCGGGGGAGGAGGAGCCGGGACTTTGTAGCCGGGGCTGCTGCTGGAGACGGAGAGGGTGGTGAAGGTGCTGATCAGGAGGATTCCCAGGCCAACGCAGAGGACCAGCTACAGGACACACAGACATCACACACACACAGCTTACCAAAAATATTCACCCCTCTTCAAAATGTTTCACATTTAGCCACTATTTAACCCTGTAGAGATTCACAATCAGGCAACAAAAGAATCATTAAGCTACATTCACACAGCAGGTCTTGATGCTCAATTCTGATTTATTAATATCGATTTTTTTCATTCCACTGGACGACACAACCTGAATGTGCAGAAGAAGAATGCAGATGTCACACAGCAGCACGCTGGTTAAGTAGTAATGGACGCCGACGTTTATGGCTGAGTTTTAAAGCAGTGGGAACTTTCAGGACTGTCACCAGACCAAAACAAGATGAGAGAAGCTAATAAAAAGAACAAACGACTGATAACAGTGGCCTTTTGTGGAGCACAAACTGCAGGCTCTGTTGAGAAGTCTGATTGGACATGGAGTCAGAGCCAAATGTGGAGGAACTTCTGTCACAATTTCATGATTCTGATTTTATTTTTCATCAGTTGTTTAAGTCAGACCTGACTTCTTCTGGTGCAGAATTATGACGCACATGTCACGTCAACATAAAAATCTGATTAAATGCAACGTTGTGACTGAAGACACTTTTAAAACAATCAAGTACGTATCTGAATTAGTCGCACATTTGGAAGCTGCACAAATGAGATTTTTGTGAGGGGTGAAAAGATTGAAATTGGGCCATTTAGGCTGTTGTGAAAAAGTTGAATACAAGTCCCACTTGTTCTATGAATATAGCATCTGTCATATTGCTGCATATTCGCTATATTATGACAAGAAGTCATTAGACATTCTTTTAGCAGGGAACAGTGAAAACATGTGCAACACGCTGCTCTGGTCAATCTGTGAGACACTCTTTGGACCTTCCACAATGGCTTCGAAAACCTCAACATTTTATTAGCAAATGTGGATTTTAGTATATTTTTATGTACATTTATTATTATTATGTTGGAAGTTTTGATCAAGTTTTTTCTTTGATTTAAAAATCTAAAAATAACAAATCACCTGAAATAGATATTTAGTGTGACATGAATAAAAATTTAGTTTCAACTGTAAAAATCCCGTGTATAATAGTGCTGTGCTCTGTGTTGATTACCGCCTAAAATCTCAGCAGAACAAACCTGTGAAATGAAGCCATTCTTCTGAATCTTCCTGTAGATGAGAGCGGGACATATGAAGCATATGAGGCTGCCCATGGTGGCACCGGTCAGACCCAGGATAGTTTCCACTGTTAAGAGAGAAACACAGAGATGAGCAGCAGCTCACCAGGATATGGGGAGTCATTTCCACCAGGGCAGAAAAAAGAAAAGCCTCACAGAAAGTCAAAATTTCCACTTTAAAAGTCATAATTATAAGCTATGAAGTCATAATTTCAACTTTCAATGTCACAATTTTGAGATTCATAATTACAACTTTCAGATGTCACAATTTTGAGATTCATAATTACAACTTTCAGAGTCATAATTATGGCATAAAGCGTCATACTTTCAACTTTCAGTTATAATTATAATAAATGACAAAAGTCATAATTTTGTATCTTTTGAAAACTGACTCTCAAAGTCAATTTTGAGTTACAAAGTGATAATTTCGATTTTCAAAGTAAATTACGAGATACAAAGTCATAATTTAAATTTTTAAAGACAATTTTTGAGATTCAGTCATAATTTTGATTTCCTAAGTCATAATTTTGAGATTTAAAGTAATGACTATGAGAAATGGGCTTCCATAGAAGCAGGCCTCTTTATGGAAACAGAGTGGCTTTCCATCTCATAATTATAAAAATTTTATGTTGGACATTTTTTTTCCAGGTGGAAATGAGCGTCCATACCACCAAGTCCATTTTCAAGTGTGGCCTAAATTTACAAAGCAGCCATAAATACAATGAGAGAATTCTTAGCAGGAAGCATAAAGTCTAGTAAAAATATGCAGAAAAGTTAAAAAGAAAAAAAAGTTCTATCAGATTCAGTAATAAAAATCATACAATCGTGAATGAAATGGCCCCCATGAGCCTCCATCGAGGGGACAGACACCAGATTGTTCTGCTCTGCTCAGGTTTAGTGTCCATTCTCCCCGGGGTCCTCGCCTCATTTCTCCTCAGTCTATTAGTCTGATTAGATACACAAACACACCCCACACCCTTGTGTGTATGTCCACATGTGTGTTCAACCAATCAGACCTTTAACAAACAGCGACTAACTGAACAATGAAATGAAGTGGAAAGTAACGCTAACCTTACAACCTTTTCATCTCTGCCATTTTGGAGTTGTTTGTGAGCAGTAAAGCAACCTAAAGAAGCTGACAGAGAGCCAGGATTGGTGTGTACGTGAACTTGTCTTTGTGTGATTTTATGTATGCGTGTGTGTGTGTGTGTGTGAGAGAGAGAAAGAGAGAGAGCTGGGGAGAATAACAGCCCTATCTCACCATCAGCCCATCTAAAAGGAGATAAAAGTTGGGCCCCTGATTTAAAGACTGTGTTAGAGTGTGACAGTCACTGACTCGTAAAGTCACATTCACACACATCGTAAAGCTCCCTAGCCACCCCGCCCACAGAAAGGAACACATGCACCTTAAAGACGTCCACAAAAATACACACACACACAGACATGCCACACACACGCATGCACACACACACACACACAGGATGTACCATTAGGAATGAGAATGCCTCCCAGCATGGTGCCAAAAACAATGCAGAGGGTGATCATCTTGAAGCGCAGAGGGGGCATGTAACCTCCGGCAGCAAACGTCCCATCTTTCTGCTGTCAGACGGAACCAGAAGTCAGGTTGGAGGAAAAAATAATAATTTACCACTCAGGATAACTAAACTAAAAATCTACAAAACTGAGGGTGATTTTTGTGTCTTGAGGGTAAATGAAAGAAGTCTATCGCAGGGTTGACCCGATCTTATATTATAAATCGGTCTGAAATAAGCCAAAAGAGGTATGGGATTATATCAGCCTGCATCCAAAATCTCCTACGTAAGCACACTGTTGGAAGCACTATTCCAGTATTTAGCCTGTCCTGGCATTTCTGTCTTGCCTTCTGCACACAGACCCATCGATTTAGAAACAAAAAGGGGTCAGTTGTTTTCAAACCAATTGTTGTTGGCTATTGTTCTCCGTTTGAGTAATATCACTTCATCAAGTCTTTGCCAACATCACACTATAAAATTAGTAATAAAGTACCGGTATGCATCTGTGCTGATATGGCATCAGGTCAATAACAGCATCAGCCAATACTCAAAGCTGTAATATCTGTATCGTATCAGAAAAGAAAATATTGCATCGGGACACCTCAAGTCTATCATTAACGTTCCATAAGTGCTTCTCCAAAGTATTCATAACTTTTTTACACTTCACAGCTACCAGCTTTAACATATTTTATTGGAATGTGATGTAATAGACAAACACAGACAAGAACATAGTTAAACTGAAGCATGGCCTTGTTTGTATCAGGCTTCTATAAGTCAACTCTACTTAATGCCGGTTTTTAACCAGCTTTGGACATTCTCACATCTCTTCTCTCTGTGGGTTTGCAGTTGTGTTGCATTTTTCTCCAATAAAATACACTGAAATATGAGGTTGCAACTAATAAGGTGTAAAAAGAAATAAAACACAAGGGCGTGGATACTTTCTGAAGGCAACTTCAACTCAAATGTCTGTCAATGAATGACACACATAATCTGTCTTCTGATGGTGAGTGAAAACATGATCCTACCTGCTGCTCAAACAGCATGGTGTTGATGGCCTGACGGCAGGGCAGGATCATCATGGGGAATCCAACGGCCACAGACATCATGAAGCCCACCCGGATCATTTCTGTCACCAGGTTGGATGGAAAGTTCATGAGCACGTTGCCGGCGATGTTCTCCGTGAAGCTGACGTAGCCAAAGAAGCCCACCTGGTGGAGAGGAAAGCAGAGGATGTAATGTTGAAGAGGGTGGGACAAATAAAGGTGTTCTTCTTCCTATGTCTGAATGTTTCAGACATGGGGTCACCCCCCAAAAGAGAAAGTATTATGTAAAATCCACTTTTTTGAGCTTTACATCTTCTGTTATTCCCTTATCAAAAACATATCTGGAGTGTTGCTTTGAATCTTTCAAGCATGTTTGAGAAATCCTTTGAGCTCCATGGCAACCACTCAGGTGTGCAAAGTACCTCCTCCTCCGAGCTGCGGAGGAGACATAGCTCCTCCTCCGAGCTGCGGAGGAGACATAGCTCCTCCTCCGAGCTGCGGAGGAGACATAGCTCCTCCTCCGAGCTGCGGAGGAGATAGCTCCTCCTCCGAGCTGCGGAGGAGACATAGCTCCTCCTCCGAGCTGCGGAGGAGACATAGCTCCTCCTCCGAGCTGCGGAGGAGACATAGCTCCTCCTCCGAGCTGCGGAGGAGACATAGCTCCTCCTCCGAGCTGCGGAGGAGACATAGCTCCTCCTCCGAGCTGCGGAGGAGACATAGCTCCTCCTCCGAGCTGCGGAGGAGACATAGCTCCTCCTCCGAGCTGCGGAGGAGACATAGCTCCTCCTCCGAGCTGCGGAGGAGACATAGCTCCTCCTCCGAGCTGCGGAGGAGACATAGCTCCTCCTCCGAGCTGCGGAGGAGACATAGCTCCTCCTCCGAGCTGCGGAGGAGACATAGCTCCTCCTCCGAGCTGCGGAGGAGACATAGCTCCTCCTCCGAGCTGCGGAGGAGACATAGCTCCTCCTCCGAGCTGCGGAGGAGACATAGCTCCTCCTCCGAGCTGCGGAGGAGACATAGCTCCTCCTCCGAGCTGCGGAGGAGACATAGCTCCTCCTCCGAGCTGCGGAGGAGACATAGCTCCTCCTCCGAGCTGCGGAGGAGACATAGCTCCTCCTCCGAGCTGCGGAGGAGACATAGCTCCTCCTCCGAGCTGCGGAGGAGACATAGCTCCTCCTCCGAGCTGCGGAGGAGACATAGCTCCTCCTCCGAGCTGCGGAGGAGACATACTCCTCCTCCGAGCTGCGGAGGAGACATAGCTCCTCCTCCGAGCTGCGGAGGAGACATAGCTCCTCCTCCGAGCTGCGGAGGAGACATAGCTCCTCCTCCGAGCTGCGGAGGAGACATAGCTCCTCCTCCGAGCTGCGGAGGAGACATAGCTCCTCCTCCGAGCTGCGGAGGAGACATAGCTCCTCCTCCGAGCTGCGGTTTCCAAGCTTCCACCTCACTGAGTAGCCCTCACCTGGAACTCCCCCATTCAGCTCCTTCAGACTAGCTAGCACCAATTAGCAAACAGCTGTTGGAACTGCACATCTGCAGAGCTCATTATAGGAGCTACTTCTCAACCAAAGGGTTAATAAAGGACCCATGTTGTGATGACTTCCTAAAAGATGGAGTTTCATAAAGAGTAGGAGTTTTTAAAGAGATAGAGGCTCAATTTCAAAGTGACAAGTTACAAAGTAAATTTTTTTAAAGTTCTATTTGAAATTTGTAGCACTTTCATAACATCTGAAATTTAGTTACTTGAATATGCTGTAAAATGCCACTGGCTGTAGTTCACTGATCGTAAACTACGATCAGTGAACCCCTCGTTGCTGCTAAAAACAAATGCTGTAATAGCACAGGTGGAGCTAAAGGTGAAGAGTGGCAGGTGTGATGAGAAGTGCTGGCTCTACTCACGGTGATGTAGAAGATGGTGACCACGTTGAGGGCGGAGGTGAAGATGGTGCTCATGCGTTTGACTGACGGCTCGTCCAGGCTATCGTACGTTGGCAGCACCTGCCTGTGAGGAACAAGCAGGCCAAAAACGACAAAACTCGGCATGCCGCTCCACACAACGCCATGCTGGAGCTGCTGTTGTGCGGCTCGCATGCTGCCTGCGCTATCACACAGCTACACTCCTCTGAGAGGAGGCACTCCACCGTTCCAGATCTAACTCAGGAGGTCAGGGGGAGCGTAGTTCCACAGATGTTGAGGAAATTGTGTTGTTTATTTTCTCATCCTGACAGCTGACAACATGACAATCTTCACAGCCACTCATTCCAGATTTAATACCGGGATTGGCTCTGTAAAGTTTTTTTAATGAGCAGGCATATGGGGGCCCGTTAGTGCTTCTCAGTAATCAAATGATGCATCTCTTTTCTCCTGTCCTTGTCAGAAGTGCACTCATCTGATCTTATTGCTTGCTTTTGTTTATCCCACTGAAACTTGACTAATTTATCAGGAAGATTGTTCAAATGAAGCCTTCATCAACTGCAAGGCAACTGTAGTGCTTCCAGTTTACCTGAGTCAGGCTGCTGTATTTTCCTCTTCACATTATGGGGAATAAAAACCTACTCAGCCTCTGTCTTATCCTTTTTTGCAAAATGTTACATTTAAAGCCCAGCTAGTGCCAACTGCCAAAAAAATAATGAGAAATGGAGAGATCAGACTTTAACTAAATAATACCTCATTTGAAAAGAGTTTTGTCAAATCTGAAGCACTTGAAAAATTTTCATCTAAGTGACCAAACAAGATTTTTCTTCCCTTTCATATTTCTCCTAAACAATATTGGTTTTCAAGCTGGAAAATGTTTGCATCGTTTTATATCTGCATACGGGGAAGGAGCCACTTACGAAAACATCACTAGCTTTGATTTTAAACATCAAATTAACATTTTCAATGTCACCAAAGCAGATTATCCATTTCTAAGGATTTAACTAAAAAGCCAAAGTAAAAACATGTACAATTTCTTATATCCACAGAAAAAAAATTCTCGCTAAAAGCAGCCATTCTGCAAATGGCAGACATTTGAAGACATGATATGCAGTGATAAATTCAACTAAAGCTGAATGCAAAGATGATTTTCTCAAGATCTTGTTGTGACATTTTGAACATTTGTATTCCTATAAACTACAAATGTTCTTCAGGTGAGAACTGTCTATGTGATCCTTCCTGTCAGCCACCGATTTCTTAATGTATTTTGACAACAATTTGCAACATTATGAAAACTATATTAGAGTTTCTTCAATTTCTTGCTGATACTAATTACTAATACTAATTAATACATAAAATTAAAAACATGCTGATATCCTCTGGAAGATTTTTTCCCCATCAGTTTCACTACCATGCTTTTTACTGACATTTTTCTTCCACAAACCTCTTTTTTCACAACTGGCACTGTAAGAGTTTTGTATACATTTGTATATCATCTTAAGAAAAAGCCAACTGTCTTCTACTGAAATATTAAACACCTGAGCATTTGAGTGAGATTTTCTGCAGTTTGGGATTAAATCACACAAGTAATACGTCAGACACTGAGCAAGTTGTCTTCCACGTTTTCGCTTAAGAGAACTTCCTGTCTGGATTCCAGAGAACTTAAAATCGCATCTCAAAGCTCATGCATCTGTGGATTTCCAAGTCAAGATAAGAAGAGCCAGAAATTTGTCAGTTCATGCAAAATGTTTGTAAACGAAAGACATGGGATGGAAGTGTGATGAAGGGCATACAAAATGCTAACAGTGTGTGTGTGCGACACAGAGTAGGTGACAGTAGTCAAGGCTGGCCGAGGTAAAATGTGAAATTGCTCCATCATTTCCTGCTCTGTGCTGTAGCGAGGGGCGGTTATGTGGAGGGGGGCCATTGACACATTAACCAGTAAATTTACAGGCTTTATATAAAAAAGCCAGTGCCTGGAAGGTTTTAGAGCATTAGAAACTTTCCTGGCAGTCTTTTTTTTCCGTCCTCACCTCCATTCTTTGGTACAAAAGAAGAGCCATGGAGCAGAAACAAGACAGGAAGCAAGACGCCGTAACTTTCTCCTCCTCTTGTTCTTTCTCAGCCTGTCTCACTTTCACACACTCTGATTTTTATTAGCTCCAGCCTTACCAGGATGCTATCTCTTCGCACTTTTTTTTAATGTGTGAGCCAATAAATCTTTCCGCCAACATTAATTGAAACAGCAAGCATCTAATGGTCACTCAACCGTCCTTCCTGGAAGGCTGATGTCCTCTGATGAAACTGGGGAGACATGGTGGAAGAATTCTTCACAGTTACAGGAATGACATGTTTCACTGTGCATCAGGTTAAAAGTTGAAAAGATAAATCCAAAAAATCGTGAAGCACTAATGCCATAAAGTCAGGAAACACCAGCTGTTTTTACATTTTTAGAAACCCATTTGTTCTCAAAACACAACTAGCTTGTTTTGGCTGCAGATACCGTTAGCTATTCAAGCCAGTAGCATTAATTATTTTTTTCTCCTCTACAATTGCTCTCAAAAGTCAACATGCCACTGTGAAAAACAAAAACAAAAATTAGATCAGGATAAATTATTCTGAACTCTTTACTCACATATAATGTGACATTTGACCTGTTCTATCCAGCTCACAAAGACACAATTCTGCTGTAATGGAAAAAATCAAATAAAAAATAGCTGCAAGAGAATGTTTGGATAAATGTGCACGCCTTTTTAAAGCAAACGTTTGGATTGTTTGACACAGTAAAGAGAACCGCAGCAGCTGCAGCAGCTATTGGCAAACCTTCAATTAGTGAAAATGATCTATTCATTATATAAAATGTGGTGCATTAATAAAGCAGTGCAGCTATTTGTACCCTTCTCCTGACTGATACTCTTGTGCAATGACACTCTTGCGATTGTTTGTGACCCGTCTGAAAACAATGGCTTGAGTTTAAGAATGCAAATGTTTTCCATATCGCAAGAAGATGAAAAATCCAAGTATTTCAGCTGAATTTCATTCCAGGCCAATCAGATTCACTGTAACTGGTGGCTGGTGCAACACAGGAAGACTCGATGCTAAAACTGAATCAGAAGACGCTTCGTTAAGGGATTCGTTTCACCGTGTGCACGCTTATGCAGCCAGGTTATTGTAGCTTTTTATTTTTTACACCAGCAGATCCATCAAACAGATTTGACTCTGAGCTGAAATACACAGCATGAATATTTTGAAAGGTGAACAAGTGTTTGGAATTATTTACTATGGTCTCGTTTTTGTTCATCACAAAAGCTGGAAATTACCTGGGGCATGTAGCCTTTAATGATGATAATGTGATACATTAAACCAATCATGATCACTTTTTATTGCTGTGACTGCAAGGTTTCCCCCAGAGAACTTGCTAAGCCCAGTGGTTGGGTGCCGGGCAGTCATTCATCCAGCAGCCAGTCATGTTTTTGAGTTAAAAAATGTTTAAAGTTGACAAAAAAATTGAAAATATCACTTAATAATTATGTAGTATTGAAAGTTGGAAGATTAACACCAACTATAAAGCCTTAAATTATGAAAACATTTTTAAAAAACTTAAAATAAAAAAGGAATGCTTAGCCTGGTGGGGCACAAGTACAGTCTGGTGGCCCGCCAGGCTTATAATACACTGGGGGAAACAGACTAGTTCAGTTAGATTTTCAAACTGTTTGATTTTCTGAATTGGAACTGTTCACTTCTGAGTACCAAGTGCAAACTGGATGAACTATAATTCTTTACTAGTTCCATCAAAGTTTTATTTCCGCTCGGTTTCTGCTCCGTGGACCTTTCGGGCTCAACTTCTGTTTCTTTGACTTTTTGCATATAATGGATATAACCCTTTCATACCCAGACATTTTGAGCAGATTTCCGATCTTTTGCCACCGGTCCCTCCTAGAGGGACGGCTTCTGCTGCACACTTTAACGTGTCCCTAAGACGAGCCAAGCATTCCACATTATTCCACTTCCAAAGAAAAAAAAAAACCACAGGGCCAGCTCCCACCATGTCATAATGGCGATGTTAAGTAATGTTCTAGCTGAAAATAAACACATTTCATGAACGTAATAAAAATCCAATGTGCTAAGAGCTGTTTAATCAGCCCGTGAATACATCAGTGTGTCTGTAATATGGCGGCAGTCCAAGGCGTTGATTAGTGGTTTGGCTGAAGCTGAGTGAGTGCTTGCCTTGCTCAGTGTGACCACAGGCCAAGAAATCCCCCCACCCACCCCTCTGCCAAATATCACTTAGCACAACAACGCTCACACAGACACACACAAGTGCATGTTTTCTTTGTTTTGGGGTGACATGCACATACCCACCACACCATGTTTAGTTAGCTCTGTCATTACATTAATTCAAGTCAGGTTTAGGACTCCAGGCTTACAGCCACCGCCCCCTCCCAACAGTTTTACTCTCTTACTCTCGCATAAAACAAAAACACCGCCGCCCAAACATCTGCCCCGTAATGATCTCACCATAACAGTCCCCTAAATCCTTCCCCGACACTGCATTCACATCCAACACAAACTCCATCCATTAGGTCGGTCCGGGCGGCCCCACAACCCGCGCACACCAATGGCAAGCAGCGACGGTAGAGTCCGGCACAAAGGAGGCACTGATTGAGCCAGCAGAGGGATGAAAGGGAAGAAATGTGGCGGCTCAGAGAGGCTGCTGCTCCAGCGATTACTAGATTCACTGTGGGGAACTTCGCTGGAATGCGAAGGCAGTTTTTGATCGCTTATGTTTGCTTTTAAGAGCAGAGAAATTTCACTACGGCAAACAGTTTTGCAACATAACCTTGCCTTTTAAATCCTCAAATGTTTGTCTTCTTTTCCCTCTTGACAAACTCAACCTAAATCCTTAAATCCTTGAAAATGACACGAGTAAACAAAAAGAGACCTGAAATTACTCTGGACTATCTTTAGGGACTAAACATGGGCCAGTATCAAAGAACACTAAGTTTTTAATCTTCAGAATCTTATCAGAGCGTTTTTAAATGAGGTGCCAGGGAAAGACAAGTTTTCTCTACTTATATGGATCATATGTTGCTGCACACGGCTCATTATAAAAGCCTACAACACTTTTCACTGTTTGTGAAGAAGAGATACAGGAATAATGGGACTCATTTCCTGCTCCAAACATTCTTGTCAAGGTGTGTTTAATAATTAATGAGCTCGACTGGTAAGTTTAAACTGATTATCATTATTCTTATGATTATTACTGTGCTACTATAACTGTGATTACAATCACTATTAATGATTAAGACACAAATTATCTTCTCAATATCAATTATGATATTTTATTGAGAAACAAATTAAAGAAAAAACAATGAAGACTTTAGGTTTTTCAATTCAAAATGATTTTTTTTCAGGCAGTATATGAGACAACCTTTTTAACAAGATGAAGAAGAGACTCCAAGGAGTGATGTAAAATGAATTTGCATTTTTGTATGCATGTACTGAAACATATTTTCCATTTTATGCAGTACAGTACTGTATGGGGTTTGGAACATCTGTATGCTGCCTGTCATTTTTACTGGTTTCCTTGTAATCCATTACATCAGCCCTGCCTCATTATCACATAGGCCTAAATCATCAAGACCAAAGAGTTCAAGGGGATAAATATATAAATAATATTAATCAAAAATGCTGAAAAATAAATATATAAATATAGCTACATATTTTCTTTTTTTGTTACCAGCTCAACAAATTTAATGCAGCTTAGGGTGCATAGAGTCCGCATTGCATAGAAGTTGTTGGATATTTGTCTGATTATTAAAAGATCAATATTTTGTTTAGTAATGTGCAACACTTTTTAAAATTATTATTTTTATTTTTTTATTTTATTAAAATAAAAAAAATAAACACAGGGGCCATAGATGGCAACTGACAACCATTTTGGACACCCCTGGTTTAAGGAATAGTGCATTTATTTCATTTATGTTTTTGACAATAAATCTCATCAGTTATTAATATGTTTTATTTGGACTGTTGTTTTGCAACAGATTTCAGAATCTGGACTGTTTATTTGAAACCTTGATATCAATATTGATATTGTTCAATACAGAAAACATTTTTTTTTCTGTTCATATTCCTCCATTCACAGAGATCACAATGAGCAGTAGAAATAATAGTCACATTTCTGTTTTAAATAAAATCAGATCGTTTCTGTGTTTTTTGTTGTTGTTTTTTTTACTCAAGTTGATGACACTATGAGACTCTCAGGTCGGCCCACACCTAATAAGTTCTAATATGAAATAAATTCAAAATTTGAAGCTGGACAAAAACTTTTCAAATCAGCTTTATGATGTTATCCTGAAGTAGGGCAATGGGCGGGAAAGGAGTACTTACGACTGGCAGGCGAAGGCCATCCCACAGATAGGGATACAGCGAAAAACACCCTCCCAGCGCACCATATAGACCTGCCCTAGCCACCAGCCGCTGAGCAGCCCGTGTTTGAACGAGGACAGCACCATCTGAGGGGAAGGAGGCGGAAGGGAGGGAGGGAGGGGGGGAGCAGGGGTTACAGCCCAGACCAAATGAATACAAATGGATGGAGGACAAGAAGAACGTAGAGGAATGAGAAGGATGGTGTCCATGTCGACAGCTCACTGATTTTGTCGTCATAATCATTGAGGGAAGAAAATCAGAAAACATGAAGAGACAGAAATGGAAGGAAGCCGCATCCTGGATGAAAAACCCGTCGGAATCGGACAGAATGAGTCAAATAGAGAGCTGGGGAAAACTGGAGGCTTTTGGGCGACAATCTAACAGGTTTTTCACCAGCATGCGTTTCCTTTGTCTTGCTCCTTTAAAACAACGACAAAAAACCCACCACATCCAGAACACTATGATTCATTCTGTGTGGAGGTGTAGCAAAAAACTCGGTTAAACCCCTCTGCCTTACTACTACTGCCACCAAAGACACACACACACACAGCTCAACCAGAAAAGGTGAATGAATGGCAGGGTTGAAGGACAGGAGTGGGCAGAAGGTTCAGGTGGGAACATGAGGAAGGATTTAGGGAGAGCAAAGCTTCCTTCACTCTCTGCCCTTACCGTGGTGTTACTGGGGGTGGGGATGGGGTTTACTTACGGGTGACAGCAGAAGGTTGTGGCGATAATGGGCAGGCACTGAATGACTCCCTTGAAACGCCACAGGTGAACCTGCTCCACCCAGGAGCCCGAGATTATGCCGTAGCGCAGAGACGACAACACTATCTACATCACCAGAAGCAGAGACAGCGGCGAAAAGAGGAGAGGGAAGAGTCAGAGGGGGGGAGGAGGGGCGCACATGTTAGGTAGAGGAGAGGAAGGGAGGCGGGACAAGAGAGGAAAAAAAAAAGACGGGAAAGTTAGATGATGAAGGGTGAGAGAGGAGATCAGTTTAGGGTAGGATGGAAAGAGGGAGGGAAGGAGATACATCTATTAGAGGGTGAGGTGACTGGGCCGGGTCGGGCCAGTCTAGAGTTAAACTCACTGCACCACTGCTCTAGGTTACCGACATGCTCCACAACTCATGTGACAACAGAGAGAGAGAGACAGAGAGAGAGCAGCAATGGCAGTTGTTACACTTTGGAGGAATTCAGTAAAACGGAGCTGAACACAAACACAACCTAACTCACAGCAGGCAGGAAACTGATGCTGGACCAGCCTCTGCTGTACTGCTGCAGAACGTTGCCTTGACAACCGTCTGCAGTACTACAGCAGGGCCATCTCTAGGTTTTGTGGGGCCTCAACATATCAAAATGTTGTGCTGATTATTTTTGGATTAATCGAGTGATGATCGGACAGCTAAAGATGCTTAATAGATTTTTTATTGTTTTTTGCTGAATTTAAATCAGCTGAAGCTACATCTGCCACTTAAAGAGTTTCAGGTAGAACATATTCTCATACAAAAAAATTGCTTTTACATCTTAAATGAAAAATGTGTGCATGAATAAAGCAGTGTAAATATACTTTTTACTCCAGTAAACAACTAATTGATTACAAAACTAGTTGACAATTATTTTAATAATCGATTCATTATGATTAAGCATTTAATCCCTTTTTTGTCTGAAAAGTTGCCAAATCATAGAGACAAAGTTGCTAAGTTGGAAACTCTAAAACCACATGTGAAAAAACTTGATCCTTGGAAGAGAACACATGTGAAACTGGAGTAAAATGGACATCTTCCACTTTTGGCGCCTGCATCAACTCTTGGGCAGATTAAAGGTCAGATTTAATCCAAAGACCAGTGTAGCAACTGTCTTCTGCCTGAATGACTTAGTGTGGATTTGCTCTTTACAAACAGGAGCAAGACAGTACCTTGTTGGTGCATTGGAACAACGGAGCAAATAAGCAACAATTCATGAAAAACACAAAAACAACATTTGTTCAAACAGAACAGGAGCTCCAACTGAAAAGCAGAACGGCACATTAGATTCATTTGGTTTTTACATGCATAAAAACAACAAACTATTTAATACATAATAAACTAAAGCTGCTGTTAGTTCATAATGTCATATAAGTCTAAAGGTAGAGATGAGAAACAGTTATCATTGGTTTGCACTAACAAAACTTCAGCCACAAAAACATCTGGTTGTCATTTTAAAGACAACCAGAAACCATCATCAATCAGGTTTCTGTTGAAGGTTTCCTCGGAGGAATAACATGAAGACAAAGAAGACGAGCTAAAGCTCTCCGGTTTGGATTATTGTAAATTATTCAAATCATTTAAAAGGTGGCAATATTTCTCATTGTTAGTTCATTGTTTGTCCAGGAAGGAAATATTACTAAGAACTGAAACTTTCTGTTTTCTTTGCAGCTTCTAACAGAATGCATCAACCAGGCCACATGTTCTATATAATGACTTGCTTAATAACGTTCATTGACAAAGTGTCTACCTTTCTGGGTCCTTTTTGCAAAGATTCCATCATCAAATTATTCATTTCTGTATCATTTTCTGCAAAGGACACAGCAGACATCCTGCTACAGCCAAAGAGAAATCATTTAAGAAGCACAGAGGGACACATTTGAATAAAAACACACAGACAAAAAAGAAAAACACAAAAACTGATTAGTATTTTAAAAGGACAAACAGAAAATCAGAAAGAACCAAAGAAACGAGAATAAAAACAGAAATCAATAGTACGAAAGAACAAACCAAACAACGAACGAACGAAGAGAGGAGCAAAAGAGATGGATGGATGCTTTAAATGAAAACTCGTCTTTAATACTTCAATAGTTGAAGTATTCTAGACTAAAAATAAGTCAATGAAAATAAGTATGCAGAAAGACGCTGGGCCGGGATTTGAACCCAAGACCAACTACCGTGCTGTTAAACAGGATCTGAGCCCAATCTATAGAGAAACTCTGACTCATGTATACAGAGGCTGTTTTGCTGGTGCAAACCATTAACCTGCTGACCTCACAGACGGTCCTCACATGTACTGGACAGACAGAGAGCGGCTGAGTGGAACTGGGCTCACCGTGAACATGAACAGGGTGTAGAACATGAGAGCCATGGCTGAGAAGGACTGGATGGAGGACATCATGTTCCTCTGCAGGCTGAGTGGGAGGACGACCAGCAGCGACACGGCGACCAGCAGGAGCACACGGAAACTCCCCGTCACCTGAACGCAGCACAGCAACGACACCGCAGTCATACTCGCTGGCTCCAGATTAGGGGTGTCCAAAGTGCAGCCCAAGGGCCATTTGAGGCCTTTAGAATAAGCTTTTATGGCCCCTGACAGCATTTGAAGAATGGTGCAATTTTGATGAAGATTGCAGCTTGCTTTGGCAAATTTCTATTCTAAATGGAAAATGGAAAAATATTTTTTTTATCAACCTCAAATGTCAAACTAACTTTGGTTTCTTTAAAATTACTTGTGAGGCTGAAATTTAACTAGATAACTGCGTGCAGTTCTAGTTAAATTTAATGTTGTGAAGATTAAGAAGAAAACCACAATCATATGCTTGCACTTTTGATTGGAGAGGAAAAGTTAATTTTGGCCCCTGAGAACTTCTAACTTGAGGACTTCAGCCTTCGGTGAAAAAAGTTTGGACACTCCTGCTGTAGCTTATGACAGATTTTTTTTGTGTATTTCAGAGAGGGGAGCAGATTAAGACTTAGCGTTGATTTATAAAATAAGTCTCAAACCTGTAAACCCAACAGCTGAGCGAAGAAATTTGATCCCAAGTCAGCAATGACAACATAGAAGGCGATACAAGTCCCGAGCATCAAACCGATCATACTGCAGAGACCAGAAAAAGAATTTCAATTTATTTAAAACGTCAAAGTCTTAGATTAACTTTACATTCTCATTCCTGCTGAGTTTTTAAAGAAAAAAACCCAAAAACATTTAAAATCTAAAAACACAAAAAGTGAAACTTGCCTCGTCTCTACGAGCGTTTTTCCAGGTTTCCCATAAGCATGGAAGGCTGCAGAAAGGGAAACATTGACGTGAATAATCTAAGAAAAACTCACTTCATGAGCTGGCATCCTGCTCAGATTGGCTGGAGGAGCAGCTGGCTTTCTCACTTCTTCAAAACCGCAACTGCTGCTACTTCCGTTACTGCGGCAACAAGGAGGCCCCACAGTTTACCCACCCAGTCCAGCGTAAGTCCTCCGCTTGGTGTTGCTGGCGGTGTGGACCAGGAACATGCAGGACTTGTGGGTCATCCATGAACAGAAGAAGAGCAGCAGAGTGCCCAGAACGATCCCACACTGGGGAGGAGCAGAGAGGCAGGTCAACATCAAACCCAACGTTTACACTCAATTCCTGTGACTCAGGAAACTAACGCGAGAGCGAATGAAGTATGAGAACTACTTCTGGTCTTTTCATATTTCACGGAATTTATGGGAATTGTTTAAATGGACAAGTTAGACCAGTGCTGCTCAAACTTTGAACCGTGAGCGACAAACTCGTTAAGTAGAAAGGACCTGGGGTCACAGAAAGTATTAGAGTTTTCGTAGAACATTTTGGAAAAGAACATTTTGTGCCGTTTTTATTATGCTCAATAATAAACTAAAAGTGACAATTTTCTGGAAAGCAATATAACAGTCTGAATTTTTGTAGAAAACTGATCATGATGGATAGAAAACATTTGAAAGGGTGGAGCACGACTACGTCATTATCAAACAGTTTACAGTGGTCGATCATTTTCTTATTTGAACTAGAAAATTTGCTTTTGAGAAAATCCAGACCAATGTTTGTGATTCTAGCTACTCCAAAATTAAGACGAATGCAAAAACCTTAATAAAAGTATTTCTATACTCAATATTTCTCTAAGATGTCATCCATCCATCCATCCATTTTCTAATCACCCTTCTCCCTATTGGGGTCGGGAGTTGCTGGTGTCTATCTCCAGCTGCGTTCTGGGCAAGAGGTGGGGTCACCCTGGACAGGTCGCCAGTCTGTCGCAGGGCAACACAGAGACAAACAGGACAAACAACCATGCACACACACACACTCACACCTAGGGAGAATTTGGGAAGACCAATTAACCTGACAGTCATGTTTTTGGACTGTGGGAGGAAGCCGGAGAACCCGGAGAGAAACCACCATGCACAGGGAGAACATGCAAACTCCGTGCAGAAAGACCCCAGGCTGGGAATTGAACCCAGGACCTTCTTGCTGCAAGGCAACAGCGCTACCCATTGCGCCACTGTGCAGCCCTCTAAGATGTCATTTATTTGTAAAAATGTTGCCCTATAGCACATGCCAAAGTATTTGATTTGAAAAAATACTCACAGTTTGTTATTGAGTTTTTTCATAAATACATTCTGCCACTACAGACTATTTGATTACATTGATGATCTTGATATGGCCCAACATGAAAATGTATTTGAAACTCCAGCTTTAGAAGATCAAAAAGTTTCCATCTGCAGAAAATGGCCCCTAAAATAACCAGGCAAAGATTTTTCTGCTACAACAGATAACGTGTCCACAGAATTGGTCGACTGATATGACATGACAAGGACACGTGTAGGCTTCAGGTTGTGCATGTTTTCCTAAATCTGTCTCATTGTACATAGCAAACCTAAAATCTGAAAGAGGCTGCTGATTTCAATCATGAGCGGACACACAGTCACACACAGGAGCAGCAGAGCCACTCTTTTATCCAACATGTGCATTTTTAGAACGGGGAGAGGAAGTTGGAATCTGGTAAAAGTCCATTCATCATGTTCAGAAAGAACAAGCAACTTCCACACACAGAGGTCACAAGATTCTAAAAAAAAAAAAAACAGTTCAAAAAATCCAAATAAAGTAAATTTATAATCAAATGATGGTGTTAAAATCCACAGTGAGAAATACAATCAATTTTGTCCACATAAAACATGCCATCATCAACAACTGTTAGTATTTATTATACTTCAATACGACACTAACGAAAGTGAGAAACCAAATCCAACACTGGATCAGAACAGTTTCAGTGAACCTCAGCCTGTCTGCGTGGAATAAAGCTGAGTGACCCACCTGTTTGAAGCAGAAGGGCATGGTGAGCACGCTGACTCCAACGATGCTGTTCACCACGTTCATGATCAGGCCCCAGTTTGACGCCGTCATTTTCAGGTGCTATGTGCGGGGCAGTGGTCTTATGAAACCAATAAAGCTTGAGGAGGCAGAGACGGAGCACCGGTGCTGTTTTGGCTGATCTCTCGGTCTGATCTCTTCCCCGTGGATCAGTGACGTGGCGCTTTGAGAGGAAACACAACGACAGCTCGGTAGAACACGCAATCTACTTCATTTAGTTTTCTAAAATACCAGCTGAGAAGCTACCCGAATAGCGTTTGGGTAAATGTAAATAAGTCCACGTAGGCAGTTTATGAAGTGCAATGTAATTAGCCACAAAGCTAAATCGATAACTTCCTAGTTGCATACCTGACTCTTCGCCCTCCCGCCTTCCTGTCCTGCTACGTTATCATCTGTACTTCCGCCACATTCATTCGTTTTTTGTGGATAAGAGGAGTGCTGGTGCGTATAATGAGAGAAAAAAAAATTAGGTTTCACAGTTCGTCAACAAATACAAGAGGACTAGTTCCCTGAAAGTGTATCCAGGAAGTGGTATCTAAGAGCAGAGTGACGCTGCCTCGACTAAAAGACTGATGAAATTCTCGGGCGCCTACTAGTGGTCGAAATGTGAATGCCACCTTTTACGACAGCTTCTCTTTAGACCTTCATTGTTATTATAAAAGGCAAATTGATTGAATTGATCTAGATTTTTTTTTAAGTGTATATGTTAACCGAGCAAGTTGTTGTTGTTTTCTTACTGTGTTAATAAATAATGAGTTTCTTTCTTTCCATTCAGTCTTTAATAATATTAAATAAATATATCTTTAATAATATATTTAAAGATATTAAATAATGATATTTAGTCATCTTTTTTCTGTATTGCTGCATTTTATTGTCCATCCTGCATTTATCCTAACTTGTTTTAAATCATTTCCAGTCTTAGATTACACTGACAACATTACAGAATGTGTTTTTGAAACTCAGAAATTTCCATGAGTTCAATTTCAAAATTTCAAAGATTTTTCGAGCAACATTTTGATTTTTGAAACTGTGAAATTTCCCATGTTTTTCTAGAAAATTTCTGAAATTAATGCCAACATTTCTGAGATTTTTGGTGGAAATGTACTTTTTTATCTAAAACAGTCTTTGTATGTCATCTTAAGCATAATTGTTGCTTAGTTTTAATGAGACCTCCCTTTTTAAATTCTAAAATATGTTAACACATCTTTTTGGTGATACCATTACACTGTGGCGTTTGTCATATTTTACTAACTTCTTACCATCCCATAACTTCAGACACATTTTGTTATTGTAGATGTTTTCAACAGTTCTGCATGTTTTTACAGTTATCATTTCCATCATTATATATCAGTTGACAGATGATTTGTCACAAAAGTTGATGAGCTTTCAATTGTTTCACTTTTGCTAGCATTCTCTTTCACCTTTCAGCCAGTTTGAATGTTGTTTGTGACATATATATTTATTTCTGTTGACATTAACTTCACTGGTGATTTTAATTTATTTTACTTCAATAATTATTTAGACACATGCATAATTAGATGCAACTCGGTGGCGTTGATACATTAATGCATCATAAAATGCTGATATGTCATCAGTTAGATGGAAATGTTTTTTTTTCTTCTCCTGCATAATAGATTATTCTTTTGAGAACATTTTGTTGACAGTGCTCTTTGTTCCTCGTTTCCTCCAGAGGGTCATATACTAGTAACAGAATATTTTTGCATTGTTATATTTATTTTACAAAAGCACCAACAGACATGTTGGAATCCTGTTTTTCCAGAGGCCTCAGATATTCCTTTCAGGAAAGGGAAACAAGCAACAAAAGACTAAAACAGAAAAGAGCAAATGCGGTCGATGACGTTGGAGAGTTTTTTTTTTTTGTTTTGTTTTTTTTCTTTTTAGCCTCTGCACCTGAGATGCTGCTGGCAGCGGCCCCGGTTTGTTTCCGCCTGCCCGGTGCCCTCTCTGATACACAACTATTGTGTCATTTGACCAGGAAAGAGAAGAAGGAGGCGGGGGTTGGAAGGAGTAAGCCATGGAGGGCGAAAAGGGTCTTGACCTTAAATTTCCCCCTCAAGCTGGTTGTGCTTTCCCCCAGAGATGAGGGTTTTTTTAAAAGCAGGCATGTGATGAAGCTTTGATAGGCAAGGAAGGGGAATTCTGAATTGCACAGAGGATGTGGATGTATATATACATGTGTGTAGGTGGATATGGCAGATATTTTAGATTGTTACAAAATCTACTTCACTACCATAGATAGATGATAGATAGATAGATAGATAGATAGATAGATAGATAGATAGATAGATAGATAGATAGATAGATAGATAGATAGATAGATAGATAGATAGATAGATAGATAGATAGATAGATAGATAGATAGATAGATAGATAGATAGATAGATAGATAGATAGATAGATAGATAGATAGATAGATAGATAGATAGATAGATAGATAGATAGATAGATAGATAGATAGATAGATAGATAGATAGATAGATAGATAGATAGATAGATAGATAGATAGATAGATAGATAGATAGATAGATAGATAGATAGATAGATAGATAGATAGATAGATAGATTTCTTTTTAACACAGTGTTATAGAGTAAGTAATAAGTTTGTCACTCATATTCAGGTGTTGGACATTATGAAAGTGTCTTTCTTGTTTTAATCTGATCTTTTTGAATCTCAAATTAAACAAAACACAAACATGATGCGTTTCAACACAAATAATACTTGTTTATTAATCAACGGTATCAGTTATTCTTTTCAATCCACTTTCCCCACATTACTGATAGGTAACGGGTTTAACCCTGTTTTAGGTCGATGACTTAACTCAGTACTCTGGCTGAAACCCCAAAAACAAACCTGTTGGGTTAAACCAGGCCAGTCCTGATAGGTCAGTGTTGTATTTAGTCCAAATTGAACTGTTTTTAGTCAGTTTTCAGTCTGTAATCCAGCATGTGTCCTTTACAATAAACTGCATTTTTACACTAATAAAATCAAATTTATTTCCTTAATATTTCATTTAAGTAATTACACCTATAAAAAGAATGTATGGCTGTTTGTTTCTGCTAATTAAATTGAATTTACTGCTATGTGTGTGAATGTGCGTGTGTGGCCTGGACTTAAGGTTTAAAACTGCATGTGTATTTTTGTGAACGTCTTTAAAGTACAGTTGCTTTCTGTGGGCGGTGTGTATGCTTGAGTGTGTGCCGGTGCACGCGTGTGTGTGTGTGTGTCTGGTTCTGTTTCAATTTACCATATAGTTGCACATTTTGGGATTATGAAATAAATTTGTCTCTTGGATGAGTTTTTGGCCTATGAAAATTGGTTTATTTAGCAAAAGTGCAGTGGAAACACTTTTTTTGCATCACGCGAGTCACATGATCAACAACATGGCAGTGAGTAGTAAGATCATGCCGCATTATGTTTTCAATGTCTTATCACAAAAACAAATTTATTCACGTGATTTTAATTGCCTTTATTATTAAATGGAAACACCGCAACTCTGAAATTGTGTTTTTCGGCATCAGGAATATAAACAAAGTTTTGCACATATTTGTAGTAGGAGCAGAGCTTGTGTGTACTTGATTAAAAATTCTTCTTACGACCATTTCTGGAATTACTAACCATCTAAAGGCCAACGGCCGTAAGCCCAGTCATATGACAGTGGACCTTGTCAGGGTTAAGGGTTAGCTTTAGCGGTAAGGTGTGATTTAAGTTTCAGTTAAGGTTAGAGTTAGAAAAAGACCAGTACTGGTTGGAGTTATGAGAAAATGTCTGGATTAGGCATAAATGGAGTTATTAAATGATGCAAAATCCTAAAATGGGTAAAAAAACAAACTTTGTGTCCGTGTGTGTGTGCCTGTGTGCGTGTGCAGGCGTGTGCGTGCGTGTGTGTGCATGATCCGAAAGGTTAAGACAGGAAAAACCCTGGCCATTGTGTGGCAGTGACCCCTCAAAATCAATGTGACAGACCGGTTGATTGGCTGGAGGGTCCTGTCTCTCTGCACATAATCCCTCAAGGTAGACCCTCAGCCAGTCCTGCTGTGCTCGTGTGTGTGTTGGTGTGTGTGTGTGTGTGTGTGTGTGCGTGTATGTGCGTGTGTTAGTGTGTGTGTTTGCATTTATGTATATGGATGTATTTGGGGTTGTCTGTGTGTCTCTCTTCACCTAATCCCTCAGGATTGACCAACAGCTATGGGATTGGGTATTAGTGCAGTTGCAGGGGTCAAGCTTGCTGGTGTGTGTGTGTGTGTGTGTGTGTGTGTGTGTGTGTGTGTGTGTCTCTCTGTGTGTGTGTGTGTGTGTGTGTCTCTGTGTGTGTGTGTGTGTGTGTGTGTGTGTGTGTGTGTCTCTGTGTGTGTGTGTGTGTGTGTGAGACTGAGAGAGCTTGAGTGTGAGAGCTACTTCATGGTAGCCCAATTAGACTGCAGAGTCCCCATGTTCCTCTGAGGCTCAGTAATGGGTAGAGATACTGGGAGTCTTCAGGAGCCGGGGAAGTGTGGGAGTTAGCCTGGGTGAGGCAGGGTGGAGGCAGGGGACGCAGATTTTTACGGCATCTGGATTTGACCTCCAGCCCTCAGCATGACCCACGGGTCGCTCTGGGGTCACGGGGCACAAAGCAGAGCACTGACCCTGCACAGGTCAAGCATGCGGGCGGCTGAAAGGACGCCTTTGTGGGGGCCTGGCATGCTCACTATTTCCCATGAGCACCAGGGGACCATGTCTGCTCAGGAAACTGAACCGGAGAGTCAGAGGAGGTGTGTGTGTGTGTGTGTGTGTGTGTGTGTGTGTGTGTGTGTGTGTGTGTGTGTGTGTGTGTGTGTGTGTGTGTGTGTGTGTGTGTGTGTGTGTGTGTGTGTGTAAGTGAGGCTAGAAAACCGTAACTGATTTTGTTTATATATCTGCCTGTTTGCCTCCTGATTATCACTGACTGAAAATTTCTCTTGATTTTGATTTACCGCCAAACGCCTTGCTGGTTGTTTGATTTTTTTTCTCTGTACTTTGGAAACCACTCAAGGATTCTGGAACATCAGGTTAAAAATAGCAAATAGCAAATTTACTCTCTAAGTTCCAGTTGAAGGATAATGTTTGGAAAACTGAAAACGCATTCCAGTTTCTTCAACATTAAGATCAAATCCAGGTTCTCTTAAAGCCCGAGAAGTTTTATATATATATATATATATATATATATATATATATATATATATATATATATATATATATATATATATATATATATATATACTCCTGCCTGCTTTTGTTGGTGGAAGGAAGAGGGAGATGCAGTTGGGATCTTCGGGTGCGCCTGTGGTTGTTGCTTGTGTACATCTGTTAGCGCCTCCTTAATGAGCACATGCACATTCCCTCCAGTCCTGTGTGTGGCCCTCGGAGAGCCGGAGCGAAGCCCCTCTGCACCCCCCACCCCCACTCCAGTAATCACATTTAATTACGCACCAGCATTAGACGGCTTATGAATAGGGTTTTTAGACAGGCCTCTCACACAGAAATTGGCTGCATCCAGCTGAACATTGCCCACCTTTGTCCCGCTTATCCCGTTATATTCTATTAAGACTTTGTAATTTGACTGTCATCAAAGCACCACGGTGCAGTGCTAACAACTGCGGGACCAGTGCTGCGCATTAAAAACCGGGGGAACAACGGCCGTTTTCCTGCTCGACCAGCTAGTGTCTTCCCTGTTAATGCAGCACATGGGAGCACACATCACACTCAGTCCAGTTACTTACCAGCTAGTACTGCTGATGAAGGATGTTTATTCTAGAGAGTTTCCTCCACATGAGCCAATCTGAGTCTGAAATGCGGAGCAGCTTCTTCTTGCAGATACAGATTTTGTTGTTAATCTCTCAGGATATTCAGGTTTGCATTGAGGAAGTTGTAGTCACATTCTGTACTGTTTGGACCTGCAGCATGCATATCCAGCATATGAGTTCTGCTCTGCCCTGCATAAGTATTCACATCCTTTAAGCTTTTATCTATTTTGTCCTTCAACAACCACAAACTTTAATGTCATTTATGGGGATTTTATGTAGCACATAAACACTGAGGGTGTTTTAACACTGGATAGTCCGGTGGACATACCAATACGCGTCTGTCTGGCTTCCGCAGCCAAGAGGCCCGTGGGGGAGATGCAGAAATTCACAGCTCGGGTGGGAGAATCTGTCAACAGTCCAGGATGAGCATGTAACAAATCAGACTTTTATGGAAGAGTTGTGAAAGGTAAGTCACTGTTGAAAGAAATTCATAAAATGTTCTGTATTTTTGCCACAAAAGGCACAGCAAACATATAGGAATCAATGCACAGCCACAATAGTTTTTCTTTAGCTCTTTTGCCTTCATTCAAAATGTCTTATGCTGCAGAAAGTGCTGAAAACTGACCTGAACAGAGCATCCACATTTTGAAACACGGTAGTGACAGCATCATGTTTGGGAAGGCTTTTATTTTGCAGTGATGGGTAAGCTGGTCCAAGATGAATAGGACATGGAAGGAGGTGAACACAGGATGAATAGTCACCAGAGGCTGCAGAAGATTTGAGAGTGAGGTGGAGGTTCAGCTTCAAACACACCTGAAGCTCCAGTGGAATGGTTAAGCTCAAAGTGTGTTCATGTCAGAAAGGTCCAGACAGAGACTCGCCTTCCTATTCCGCTAGACTCAAATCTCGCTCACATCACAGTCTGGAATCCCGTATACTTGGATTCCCTCTGTTAGATTTTCTACCAGGTCAATCAGCATACAGAAGAAGTTGTGAACGATGACTTGATTTTCTGTGCTGTTTCAGAATTATAGTCTGCTTGTAGTTTTATCAATGGCAGCGTAGGAAATGAATTAAGCTGTTCAGTCTGTGTTGGCCATGCATCCAAACATTGTATTAACATTAACAGTCACCTTCTGCAATTTCTCTCTTCGCAGTGCAGGGCGGTTGTTTACAGCGCAGTCAGTCTATTTGCAGAGCTTCATAGCGTCAAACTGCAGTATTACATCACAGGCAAACGTTAGCGATTGGGTAAAGTTTAAAACGTCAACAGAGTCCACCGCTCCAGGAAGTAATTGTTTCTCAACAGCTGAGAGTCCAGATCCTTTGGACAAAGCAAACAGGTAGAACAAAGGGCTGGGTTTTACCAGGCTAATCCAGACCTAAAGCTAACTGAAACTCCATTAGTTGGAAGTGAATGTCCACATGTTTAAATTGAGATATTTGGCCAAGAACCTGGATACGCTTCAAGATGTAGATGTGCAAAGCTAGTATAAATGTGCAAAGCCAGTAAAGACACATTGTTAAAGAAAATGTGTCTTTTCTTTCAGACGGGGGCATAATTACAAATCTAGGTCATGTTTTAAGAGATAAAGCTAAAATCCCAACAAGACATGCTGAGGTTTGTGGCGATATTGTGTGGCACTGCATCAGCAGGAAGCTCTGTCTTTACATGAACCAACCATATGAAGCTGAAGGTAAAAATTCCAATACTATCTATCACTGATTCAAGGCCTGCACTAAAAACAACTTTCAAAAGCTCCACAGGTGCCTCAGCGTTACCTTCAAAATTCAGCAAAATCTCAGTGTTGCAGTTCAGAAACAACGCATCGTGCTGGTAACAGTCTTGTCACTTTCAATGTTGTCTTTTCAGCCGCTTGTTTTGACAGGAAAGCAGACCAATTTTCTACTTTAGAGAGAGAGACTCACACACGCTGAGCCGGAGCCCAAACTGACCATAAATCCGGGGTGTTTTTAAAAGGCCAGACTCATAAAGCGAAGAGGTGACAGAGCGACACCTGATGGCTCAATATGGCTCTCATCTCTCCACGTACAGTCTTGAATGTCAGGCAGCGGTGGAAGGGCCCACATGGAGCTGGATGTATATTTCTGCACGCTGTGATAACTGCACCAGAACACTCCTGTTGGAGTCATGCATCCATATTCTACACCACAATATCTAATGCATTGGTTGCATACTGAGGGGTTGTAATGTGTTGGGCCATCTGTGTGTGTTAACACACACCGAGCCTGAGCGTTGTGAATAGTGTGTTTGACTTGAATAGAATGACTGTGGGGATTCATGCTGGGCTTCCTCTATTAAACTCTGCAATAAGGTCTGCTGTGTGGAGGGCGCTGACGGTCCTGCCCACCCCGGTGATCTATGGCCTGTGCGTTCACGCTAAATTCCCTACCTGTTCCCCCATGATCTACGGCTTCGGTGGGATGCTTTATATGCCTCATACGGACATGTGTGTGTGCATTTGCGTGTGTTTGAATCAATGTTTGCGAGCGGGCGCGTCCAGCGTGGGCGCGCGGGGCTTGCACGCGGCGCAGCAGGCCTCGGCGCAGCAGGCCTCGGATGGTGGAAGGTTTTTTGGAGGCAGACAGAGGAGGGTTTTGAATGTGAACCGATGCAGACCTCGGATCGGAGGTGGTGATACTTTACAGCGACTGAAGGAGGGACTCAATGAAGTGGTGGAAACGGCGCGGCTCCATAGATCTCCGAGGCCGCAGCGGAGCTGAGAGCCTGCAGGGCCGGCGCTGTCCTCGGGTTTCCTCCGCTGCCTTTGAAACAGACGCTGCCTTTGAAATGTGGTTCTCTGGTGCCAGCAGCATCATTAGGATTTTAGGAGAGGCACTTAGCACACGAACAGCCAGGTCCTTACTCAGAGAATATTAGGATTCTGTCTTCTTTCGTTCTTTCTTTCGTTCTTTCTTTCTTTCTTTCGTTCTTTCTTTCTTTCTTTCTTTCTTTCTTTCTTTTTTTTTTATTGCTGAACTGATTTATAACAGAAACAGTACAGACAAGAAACAGAGTGTCCTAATCAAATCCAGGAAAGAACATGACAGAAGTGTAGTATTATTGAAATAACATTATGGAGGGGGATGAGGGGATTTCCTGAAGCTTATATTCAAGAGACAAAGCAAACGGCCTTTTCTCAATACAGAGGTGCAGTCATCATAACTTTGAAACTTTCTCACTTTTTTTTTCCATCTCAAAAAGCACAAACAATACCATTTGAAATATTTATAATGTACAAATTTCTACTAAAAAGCATCAATGTGTTCAAAGCTGCAGTATTTAACTAAAAGAAATGTTTTTTTTTTTTACATATTTCTTAAAACTATCAGTTAACATGCGACAGATAACCTGTGAAAGATCAGCTTCCTCCACCTCCTCCCTGCTGCTGCTAAGGTTCACCACACCCAATCAGAGCCATGATGAAGGTCTTTATAGCTGCTAATCAAGCTTGTGTATGTGCTAATGGCGGAGAAACAGCTTACTGATAGGAGGACGGCTCATTCGCCATGCCATGCTAACTAGCCTGAGCATTCATGGCAGGCTCCAATATGAGCAATGAGCTGTAGCGTAGCACAGAGCAAAGGGAAAGGTGTGATGAATGTGTACACAGGCATGATTGGCTGCACTAAGACCCTCCTCCTGATTCTGATTGGTTGTTACTGAACAGGAGCAGATGGCAATCGGAGCGCAGGGAGGAGGAGGCAGAAGAGCTCGACTTGTTGGGGACTTATATTGTCACAACATGTTGACAGTTACAACAGATATGTAAAAACATATTTTTCTAGAAAAGTTACATACTTCTGCTTTAAATCTATTTAATATATTAGTATATATTAAATGTAATATCTAAATATTTTCATATCTGAAAAGTCATAGAACAGTGATTCCTTGGTGATCCAAAATGCCGTCCATGGAGGCGAAGGACAGAGCTAAGATCCTCTGTTACTTCTAGATTCAAACATACATAGTAATTCCCAACCAACCCGATATTATTTGTCAGAAATAAGCAGCGGAGCACAGTGATGTAATCAACGTGTCCATTCCCAATGATGGAAATGTCAGGAAAAAGGAACACAAGAAACTGGAGAAATACCAAGGACTCAGGGAAGAGTGAGAACGAGCCTGAACACGCTGGGCGAGGAAAAAAACAGCTTCAGGTGGGTTGTTAAAATCTGGTCTATTAAAAATGTATGACATTATAATCGACCAGGTCGTGTCATCAGGTTGCAGATTAAACTGATTTGAATGATTTCCTTCTTTCATCTCAGCAATACTAATAAAATCAGAAGCATTCTGTCACAGACTGACGCTGAAAAACTATAAGCATTTCATAATACTCTTAAGGGTGAGTGTTATGTGTAGCACTTTGTGCTATTTTATAGCACAATCAAATAACTATGTTAACCCCAGTTGTTACAATAATGATATATATATATATCAAAATATTATAAAAGAAATGTTACTTTGTGATTCATCTCTATAAAATTGGGCCTTTTTCACTTTTAAAACTCATCCTTGTTCTGAAACTCCACAACATGGAATTCATCACAACATGGCTCCTTCATTAACAATGTTTTTTTGTTTGTTTTTTTTAAAAGTAGCTCCTATAATAAGCTCAGCTGATACACAGTTCCACCTGGTGTTTGCCAATTGGCGCTGGCTAGTCTGAAGGAGCTGAGTCGGGGAGTCTCTGGGGAGGCATGCTCTGTGAGACTGAAGCTCAGAAACTGCAGCTCCCAGGAGGAGCTGCCACTGTTTTGCAGTGCTATGTTCACCAAGGTGCTTTGCAGAGCTGAATGGATTTCTAAAACATGCATGACAGAAACAAAGCACCACTCCAGGTATGTTTTTGATGAGGGAGTGACATTATAACATGATGTAAAACTAGATATTGCATAATACTGCCCCTTCAAAAGATTGGACTTGTTAGGATCTTAGATTGTTATGGTGTTTGGACTATTCGTCCATCCGTCTGTCCGTCCGTCCGTCCATTCGTCCGTCTGTCTACCTCCAGCTAAAGTTCTGGGCGAGAGGCGGGGTCACCCTGGACAGGTCACCAGTCTGTCTCAGGGCAACACAGAGACAGACAAGACAAACAACCATCCACACACACACTCACACCTAGAGAGAATTTAGAGACCATTTAACCTGACAGTCATGTTTTGGACTGTGGGAGAAAGCCAGAGTACCCAGAGAGAAACCACCATGCACAGGGAGAACATGCAAACTCCGTGCAGAATGACTGGGAATTGAACCCAGGGTGTTTTGACTATTTCATTCTAATTTGTTTCTTCTGTGGTTCTTGTTCTCTTTCTTTCATCGGATCTTTTTTCTGTTTGCTTTAATTCAGTTCTTCCTTGGTGATTCTGGTTATTTATATTTATTTCTAGTGTCTAGTTATTCAATGTTACTCAAGTTTATTCTTTAGTATTAGATTTATTTCCTAGCTGTGTACTCTCTCTCGCCCCTATGCCAGTTTCTCTCTCTCTCTCTGTCTCATGATCTGTGTCTTTCTCTCTCTCTCTCTTCAGCCTGCCTTCTATTCGTTCTCCTCACACCTGCAACCAGTTTCTGATCAGCCATCTGTTCCTTGTTCAGTAATCAATCTCCCCAGTATGTATGCAACTTATTTTCAGTTTCTCTTTGCTGATTCCTCCTCTCTATTCTCTAACCCTTTATACGATTTTGTGTTTTTGCTGTGTATTTCTAACATAATATCTCAATGATTGAAGATTAAAGACACATGGTTTAAATATTTGAATTTCTCCTGTCAGTGTCTTGTAATTTTTTTCATCTTTCTTACCACCATATTTGTGTATGTGTGTGAACCAGGTACTTATATCCTTGTGGGGATCTATGTCTGTCTACAATGTGGGGTTGTGAGGACCACTGCTGATTGTGGGGACATTTTCTTGATCCCTATGAGAGGAAATGCTGTTTTGGGGTTAAGCTTAGGACAAAGGTGTGAATTGACTGTGATGGTTATGGGTAGTGGAAGGGTCAGGCTGTAGAAAATGAATGGAAGTTAATGTAAGTCCCCACAAGTGACTGTGTGTGTGTGCATTTAGGAGAGACTGTGTGTGTGTGCATTTAGGAGAGAGTTTCTGTTTGTGTGTATGTCTAAATACCTGACACCCTAAACAGGAAATATCTCTTTTCTGCTTGCAAATATGATTTATGAACCTCAGCATTTAGCTCAATTGAGGGTCAGAATTTCATCTCTGACATGCAAATACCTTCAATTCCCAGAACTGTACTTTGCAGATGTGTTTCAAATCTTTTTCTCTTTTCTTTTTTTAAATCAAGGCTTGCAAAGTCTGGTCAAACACAGCTTGTCCACATAGTTTTCCACATTCCTCCTGTTTCTAAGTTTTTTTTTCCTTGAAAGATATGCCTTCCTCCTTCCCTTCTTTTCCTTTTCACATCCCTTCCCCGCCTCTGCTTGTTCTCCCTTCCTCTTCCTTTCTTCGGCTCTCATCGAAATTCAGCTGTGTAATTCCCTCTCCGAGGACACCCATTGATCTCTCCCTCTTCCTGCACCGTTTGAGAAAACGCTGGGCGGGCAAAGCTCGGGTTTTGAAACGTCAGAGAGGAGGGGGAGAGGAGGAGGAGGAAGACAGAGGAGAACTGGAGAGCCAGGGCAGGAGAAAAGAAAAAAAAGGTGTGGGGGTGGGAGGGTAAAGAAGTGGAGGAAGGGGAGGTGCGCACACACACACACACACACACACACACACACACACTCCTCTGTCTGGAGATGCTGGAGAAGAAAAGACACGGGCTTTCCTCGTGATTGCATCTTCCGCCCCTTTTTTGAAGCACAGAGAGACAAGAGAGCAGCTATTTACTGGAGCCCACACATAATGGCCACTTTTATTTACTTTCATCCATTTAGCCTCTGCCAAGGACTCTCCAGCATGGGGGGCCAAAAACAGAGGCCCTAGGTGTTTTACAAAGTACAAAACTCCCCTCCTTCTCCTGCTGCTCTGTGTGTGTGTGTGTGTGTGTGTGTGTGTGTGTGTGTGGGGGTGTGTGTGTGTGTGTGTGTGTGTGTGTGTGTGTGTGTGTGTAAATGTTCTCTCTTTATTTGCAGAAATATTACTACCAACGTTCCAGAAAGCAAGAAACTAAAACTGAGGTGAACCCCATACCCCGTAAACTGACCAAATATATATATGTAGACAGATAGATATATCTACAAATATATATTTATATATATGGCCTGCTTTTAGAATCTCCTTCAGGCCAGAGCCCATCAACACACACTCTGGCAGAGCCCTGGACTGACATCAGAAAGGTCAGCGGTGCCTCTCAGCCGGTGACGGCGCTGACCCCGTTTCCCAAGGCGGGCCGGCGACCAACCAGGTCTCTCAGTTCACTGCTGACCTTTAAGGGAGTCTCATTGCTACCAGACCTCAGGAAAATTAGGCTGCGGCTGCAGAATTTCCTTCTTGTTATCTGCAGATCAGATTTTTACTTATGGGATTAGCAAATGACATCCTTTCACTTCTTTTTGGTCAAACTGGAACCTTTAGGAAGCGGTATGAGGTCTTCCCGCCATGCCCCCTCCAAAAAAATATTTATCATTATGAAGCAAAGTTTGAGCAATCTTCCAAATTTCATCAATGCGACCATGAAGCAGTAGCAGCAACTGAAAAGCCCAAACTGAAAATTACAAAGACATTTCGCTCACACTTTGGGCACCTTGAAGAATGGTGTGATTTAGGGATTTATGAGCACATTTTTTCTTTCCACTGCCGTTTTTTATTATTTGTCGAGACAGCAGAAATTAATGCCTGTAAAACTTTTTCTTACAATTAACTTAAATGTTTGCATTTTCTTGTCCTGCAGTTTTCTTATTTTTATCACAACTTACAATGTGAAATTAAATATTAAAATTGTTGCAGACACTCATTTCAAAACCAGGAACATAAAACATATATTTTATTTTATTACATTTGATTTATTTACCACCCTCAATAAATTACAATGTAAAAACACATTAGATGGAAAGTTAATAATCTTTTTTTATTTTGTTGTTGCTGATGCTCTCTTTCAAACAGTGAAACTACAAAAGTACATCAAGCTCAACCTTCAATCCAAGTGGAAATAAATTTAATTTTATTAGCAACCTTAAATATATTAAACTGTAAATTCTGTTAGATCAAAAGAGTTTGGTTCTCCTTGGGCTGTCTTTATACTCTGCTGCTGACACGGTCTTTATCACACAGTTAAAAAACAAAGTTACAACAGAATCTTCACCTGGAGAGTTTAAAAATAAAACATATTTTACTATTATTTTTTTAAATTATTATTTTAATAACTAACCTCAATTTATTGTGTAGATAAGGGAAGAGAGAACGTCATTAATTCTTTTCTGTTACAAGTTACAACAGAATCTACACCTGTAGGGTTTAAATTTTAATTTAATTTAATTTAATTTAATTTAATTTAATTTGATTTAATTTTTATTTTATTTTATTTTATTTTATTTAAACTAAACTCACTATTTTATGGTGCAGATTCTGTAAGAATGAACGTCTCCAATACTTTTTCTTTTTGGCTGATAGAAAAATCAAACTCCTCCCCTGATGAAACTGATGTAAGTGCAATAGAATCATCGCCTGGAGTATTTAAATTTTTTATTTTATTTAATTTCATTTACTGACTTCACAAATGTATGGTGCAGATACTGTAAAAATAACAGTCACTAGTACTTTTTTTTTTTTTTTGCTGACGCTGTCTTTATCATCCGGTTCAAAACCGAATCAGAGTGGCTGTTTTTACCTGGGGATCGAGTCTGACACATCTGTTGGCTGTTTTGACGTAATGAAGGAGACTCCTCAGCTTGTGAAACTGCATCTGGTGTATGACTGATCACCTGGCTCTTGTGCCATGCTCGTTTTCACTCTGCAGAAAGAGAAGCCATTTTCTCTCAAATGAAGCTCACAAGGGCCCGATCACAAGACAGAGAAACTTGTGTGTGTGTTTGTGTGTGTCGGGGGCTCTATCTTCCCTTTCCTGTCTCGTCGTTCTCTGTGTGTGTGCGCGTGTGAGTGTGTGTGCTGACAGCATGGTGACGGATGCCCCTCTTGCCTCATACTTGATGCCTTTACTAAGGAGGCCTCCTGCATTCAAAAACAAATAAGCTGCCACATAAAGATCATTGCTCATTTCATCTCGAGTCACTCAGTGACATGCACACAGATCACAGACACATTTTAAAGGAATCCTGTGTTTTTTATATTACATTTGCAAACCACACACACATACAAGTGTGCACCAGAGGCTAACATCTGTTAGGGATTTGTACAGTGAGATGATAGCCAATAATAAATAATGTGAACATTTGAAACTCATTTCAGTCTCCCTCTGGGTGACCCTAAACCAGGTCAGAGGAGCATGTGTGTGTTTGTGCGTGCGTGTGTTTGTGCGTGAGTGTGTGTGTTTTGCAGGAGAAGAGGCTGAATGCACGTTGACTCATTCCATGATTCATTTCTGGTTGCAATCAGATGAATCCCAGAATCCCACAGGTGTTCCCAATTCCCGTTTTACTGCGAGTGTCCCCTCTCTCACCCTTCACCGTTTCCCCTCGCAGGATAAAAAACACACATTCGATCAAATCTCACCTGCTCATATGGAACCTTTAATAGTTCCAGTTAAAGAGACACAGCTGACAAAAAATATATATATACTCACTGCGCTTTATACTGTGACCAGCAGGGGAGGCTGTGGCACATTCTTTAGAACTTGACTGAGTAACACAAAAGCAGCTGATGCTGCTGGTCAGAGGTCAGCAGACAGACTCGGAGAAGCACCAGGCATTCCAGCTGAGCTGATTTGGAATTTCACAGACGAGGGGAAAAAGTACTGATGGTTGGAGTTTACACTGACGGAGGATATGACTCCTCATCTGTCCGCCTCCTCCTCTGGCCTCTGACCTCCGACTCCTCCTCCTCCTCTTCTTTTCAGGACGCCTGCTGCATATTTTGCTGTTGTCATGGCAGCGGAGGTTTGTTTGAGGCCTCAGCGAGATCATCTGTTATGTCACCTGACCTTAAACTGAACCTTCACACACCGAAACACACACGTGAACACACACCTCTGGCGTGATGTCATCTCAAGAGGGACCACATTCAAAAGAAGGCGCCGTCTCCTGCCTCATGATGTTGTGTGTGTGTGTGTGTGTGTGTGTGTGTGTGTGTGTGTGTGTGTGTGTGTGTGTGTGTGTGTGTGTGTGTGTGTGGGAGGGGGGGGGGGATTTGAATTTTAGTGGGTGTGTGCTGAACATTGAGTGCCTTGGCAAAAGTATTCATACCCGTTGAACTTTTTCCAGTTTCAGCATACTATAACCACAAGCTTCAATGTATTTTATTGGGATTTTGTGTGGTAGACTTGAAAGCAGTGAATGAAGTAATTGTAATTGTAAAGTAATTGTAAAGTTGAAAGAGAACAATACATGTTTTCCAAAGTTTCATGACAAATGTGCAAGAATGTGCTTTGGTCAGTTTGGATGTTTGGCCAACATCCAGAACAACTAACACTGCATATTACCCTGAACACATCATGCCACAATGGTGGTGGTATCATGCTGTGGGGATGATTTAACTCTGCAAGGGCAGCAAACCTGCTCTGAGTTGATGAAGAGATGTGAGGATATTGTTAGTAGAAAACCTGTTGAGACCCTTCAAACATTTTTGACTGGGACCGATGTTCACCACTCAGACATGTAACGACCCAAAGCTTACAGACTGGAAAATGTATGTTCATGGACAGTATCTGTCTAATCTGGTAATGTTTAGGTTTTTTTTTTTTTTTTTTTTTTGCAATAGCAGGAAAACATTTTAGTCTCTGTGTGTCTAGAACATTTAAAGACATACCCCCAAAAGACTTATTTGTGCAAGTAATAAACACAATGTAATCATGTTGCTTCCACCTGACAATTATGGAGCACTTTGTGTTGGCACTGCATGCGGGACTTTATTCAGCACGGAGGAATGTGGTGGACTGAAGCACAGCCACGGCAAGAGGAAGAAGGCAGCTTAAATCTGATCTTCTCACACATCGTGCCTCATAAATACGCCCACAGACACATGCATATTTGTTCTTATATTTGCATGCAGAAAATAGTACATTTCATGGCTTCTTGAACCTGTGACAGTATGAGCAGACTTCAAGAAAAATTGACCCAACACTCCTGGGTCCTGTGTTCAGAGCGGCTTCCCGCAGGTTGGGTGAGCTGTCCACTTCTAGACCCCGGAGTGCATAAAAACAAGCGTGCACACACTGCTTTCACATCTGCTTTGGTCATCTGTCCACTTTCCAGTGGCCCCTCCTCCAGTGCTCACGGATTCTTACCCGCATGCATTAATTCCCCCTGCACCATTGTAATCCCGCTGCTCCTCACCCCTCTCTCTATCACCGACAGAGCAGTTCACCATGTGAGTATGATGAATGGGCCATTCTGCACCGGAAGCACACGTTCGAAACCTCCCCTGCCACTGTGGCCCGGCTTCATAGACACACACACACACATGTGTTTCCTCCCTAAATTTCTCTCACCCCTCTTCAGTCTCTTATCCTCTCCCCTCCTTTTCTCCCCTCCTGACCTCACAGGCCTCCTTCCTTCCTGCTCGCCACATCTCCTCTGCCTTCATGCACAGGATCCTGATGATGTGGGTGTGAGAGAAGAGGGACTACAGGCCGTCTCGTCTGTAGCATTTAGTGTTGCACGCACGCCCGCAGCTCTGCTTGCGTTTATTATGTGCTACAGTTGCATTTTATTAGCTGTAGCTTCACATGTGCATGGATCAAACTAAAGTATTATGAGTCATTTCAAGAAAAACCAAAGAAGCCCAATAGTTTCTCTAGCGCTTCTTTATTTCACAAAAGAAACAAAGCGCTGAATGCACCTGTGCTAATGCAACAGAAACATTTATTACAGTATTATACAGGTTTTACAGTGAAAAAAACAAAACAAAACAAAAAAAAACACATTTTGTCATATTGTTTCTGAAATCAGCCAGAGGAGAAATGCTGGAACTCCAGGTGGCCCTAAACTAATTAAATGAAGAATCATTGTGTGTCTTTTGAGATGCATATAAAAGCCCAATAGATGCAGAAATCTAGAAAAAAGTTATTGTGTCCTGAAAGCTCCAGTCAAAGCACCGAAGAAAAAAGGGGAAAAAAAGCAAAAGAAACAAAAAAAACAAAAAAAAAACAGACAAGTTTCATTTGCAGCCAAAACATTTGTAGTGGAATTAAACATATGGATGCCACAGGGCAAAGTGAAGGCTGGAATATATTAGAGCAGCACAATGTTACACTAACCCTGCAGTATCTTACACCGCTCCCAGAGATTAATGGAATAAAGAGGAGAGAGAAGGATTGAGTGTTCCTCCTGTCTTTCCTGGGCCACTGCAAAATCAATATTTCGCCATGATACACGGCTCTCGCTTTTGGCCGCAGATTTACTCCTAGATACACTCATCAAAAGCCAAATATCAGGTCTCCTGAGTTGAGGTCCGGCTTCAGAGCTAACCAGACGGATCTGTTTGGAATTGTAGTATTTGATTTGTTTAGGAATCTGCTCATTTGAGGCTTCCTGTATTTTATAATAAGCCCAAACCGACACTGCCTGCAATAGTTTTTTTCTTTTTTTTTTTTTTTTCCGCACACACTCCTACAACATGGGAATGGATCATCTTCTACAGAAAGTATTATCTTTCCAGTTCCAACTCGTCTGTTAAACCATATTAACCCGTTTTCTTCTCTTACAGCGTTAAAATAAAACAACTAAATCTATGCCTGAAATATTGAAGCACATCAGCAAAGCGAATACAGATGAAGAAATGTGGGAAAACGTTTAGAACTGAAAAAACCGGTTTGTTGTTTTAAGGAAAGAGTTGAACTGAGAGCTGCATAGAGCTGCATACTCTCTGTTTGGCGTAAAGCCTGCAGTTTGCATACATTTGTGTCTCCTTTAATCTATAAGACCTGATTAAGACCTGATTAAACAAATCATTTTCAAAACATTCAAATTTATGTAAAATACAGTTTTTAAGCACTTTTAATAAGGCACATTTTTTTTAATTCTTTTTTTTGCGTCCTAATTAATATATAAGGTTTTTATTGTCACTTATTTATCAATGCCAAAAAGATATATTTTGTATGCATTATAAAAATGCTTTAAAGTTTTACTGTTTTAAAAAGTGAATCCAAATTTCTTCAACTCATTTTGATAGAAATATATATATATATATATATATATATATATATATATATATATATATATATAATATATATATATATATATATATATATATATATATATATATATATATGTACTTTACTAAAGGATTCTGAAGAAAGTTTCTTATTTCATTAAAGAAATAAAAGGTTTCAGGATGTTTGTTTCAAAAATAAAGTATCACCATGCTTGGCATGAGGTTTGAAAAGTGATATGTTTGGCATTAAAGGGTGAAATGTTTTATGAAATGCTCTTCAGGAAAAACAAAACTGTTCACTGGCCATCTTTGTTAGAGGGCGTTGGAGGAGTGGGTCTGGCACTAATATCAGTGTGTTGCCATGCAGTGCGATATTTGCGCTGACCGTGACTCAAAGAAGCAGTTTTGTGGTTTAACGCTCGGTGAATTTTTCACACTCAAAAGGCGAATCTGGTTCATATCTGAACTGAAAGTCAGTTTCAATAGCTGGGTGTGAAATTTAACAGATATCACAACAACAACAAAAAAATTAAACAATGCTTATTGTTAAGGTTATATTGGGAGTTGGATATAAGATGAGGGCATGGATTATATTTGAAATGAAGCTCACTGTTTGTCTTGAAAAGACAGCTTAGAGACAGTCAGGGTGAAATATATATGGAGACACAGCTGAAGAAAAATCACATTTCATCGTAATAACATTAAAATGTGAAGTTTGCTAGTCTAACGATATCTGTTTTCATGTCTGAACATATTTTAATTAGCACATTTGTTGCATTATAATAAGCCTTTTACTGTTTTCTACTATTGACCTAAAAATGTTTTCAGAAACAGAAGATAATAATGTACATAAACATATATAGTTACAATAATTTATTAAACATAGACACAGATAAATAAACAAATAAATAACTGAATATTACTTGTGCTCTCTTAAATTTCTATTTATTGAAAGAAGTATGGTCATCATGAGACAAGTCCATGTTCCTAAAGATAAAACATGCTTCAAAATGAATCCTAATAACAGCCTCTTTCCTTCTCCTCTTTTCCTCTTTATAATTGCTATTTTACTCTATGAACTGCTTAAACCATATTTTGCCAGATACAAATTTTACGCTACAAATTATTCAACATTTTCCCAATATAGAAATTATACATTTATTATCATTATTATTAATAATCCCTTTTTCTGGGTAACAATGCAGATATGTTTCACATACAGCTGTTTGACCTTAAATTGTGCTCTAAGAGGTGAACCTTGTCACTTGAGCCAGATTCTCCTAACAAAGACCCAGACGGGCAGTTGCCCCTCATAAGGTAAACTTGGTAAATGTGTGTGCCCGCGCATATTTTACATAACGACTCTAGCTATTATTTCAAATTTCGGGAGGGGATTGGGTGAGAACAACTGCCAATTTATCATTCATTGCCGTAAATCGCAGCGGAGACAGAATTTAATTGAGTTTGTATTGTGTTGGGGAAGCTTGGTGCCTGGGCAAGAAAGAAAGGGGGGTTTGGTAGTGGGGTGGGGTGGAGGGGGTCTGTTTCAGGCACAGGGTTGAGAGTTTCTTCATGAGTTTTATAGCTTTATTATTGTTGTTTTGTAATAATTTGTAAAAACATTTGAACTTATTTGTTGTTTTATGCTTTTTTTATGCAAAGAAAGTGATATTTATGTGTGTTGAGCTGGAATTTTTAAAAAGTGTGTTGGGGGGAAAAAAACGAGGAGGGGAAAAAAAAGGAGAAATATGCCCTTCCTCAAGCCCCCCACTACATCCCACCCCTGCCCCTCCTCCTCTGGGCACCGCCTCTGTCTTACAAAACAATCAACTGGTAGAAAAAAAAAAAGAAAAATGGGGGCATCTCTCACTCAAATTGGTGCGTGAAAGATGCACCAATAAATGCTATATACAAGCATTTACTGGTTCGGTTTTAATCACTATAAAATGCAAACAGCTCAAAACTTCAATGTGACGCAAATAAACGGGAGATGTTCCGCTCTTTTGCGCCGCCTGACTAGATCTGTTCTGCTCGGCTCCTCGTGGCCGTGCAGCTTTTACTTCAGTTGAATTGTTGGGGGACTTGAGGGCCCAACCTGCGCTCCCACCGTCATGCACCGAGGACACATCAGGAGCAGCTGCAGCGCTGGCTCCTCAGGTCTGCACACACACACACACACACACACACACACACACACACACACACACACACACACACCCACACACACACACACACACACACTTACAGCGCACAAATGTTTGTCTTGCAATTTTTTTTTAACAATCCAGGCAAACTGGTTTGAAGTACAAAACAGCAACGCATAAGAAACACACGCACGCAAATCGAGACGTAGCCTGCAGGTTTCCAGCTTGGGGGAACATTTTATGAAACCAAAGAGTTTCACTATCTGATGAGGATAAACTGAACGTTAGTGTCGAGTCACCAGCAGTCATTCAGTCACCAGTCTGTGTTCACTCAGTCACCAGTCTGTGTTCACTCAGTCACCAGCCTCGGTCTGGAATGAACACAGGCAGCAAGAGGGACAAAGGAAACACGACAGGAAAAACTACAAGCTTTTTTAAAAAATAAACTGAGAATTTAGATTTAGATTTAGATCAGTATCAAATACACCAACCCGAGTTTTGTTTCAACGCAAATCAGTAAAACGAAGAAAATGACTTTTTATTGGGGGATGGGAAGGCAAATTAACAACTACACACAAAACGGATTTTAATTTAAAAAGAAGTTAGTATTGAAGTAGCCTACTTTTATTAGAAGAAATAAATAAATAAATAAATAAATAAATAATGATAAAAGGAAGACGTTATCATGACTTATGGCTACAAAACAATTTAGTCGATTTTAACAAATGAAAAAAATTATATAAACTATATATATAAATTACAATTATAATTATAAATATTATAAATATATAATTTATTAATATGTAAATAAACGTAAAAGTAAAGCTACAATTAAATTGCAAACGAGGCGGATTGAGGCTCAAACTCTTTTCAATAAGTGAAAGAAATTTTTTAAAAATTGTATACATTTTTAAAACAACAGCAGAAAATTCAAAACTATAAAAAATATCCCACCGAGTCAGTTTTCCCTCCTTCTACACTCGATTCAAACACGAAGTCTCCAAACTGCCGCTCGGCTCAGACGCGCGTCTTCCATCCGTTCCTGCTGCCGAGAGCTCCTTACACACACACACACACACACCCCACCCCCCCCCCCCCCACACACACACACACACACACACACACACAGAGTGTATTTGTATGCCTCTCTAGGTGTGTGTGTGTGTGTGTGTGTGTGTGGTAGGAAATCTAAAAGCGCCGAGGAGACAGAAAACACAACTTTGCTTTTTTGTCGCAAAGGTTCAAACCGCGTCACCAAAACTGTGAATAAGATAATAAGGATAATATGTTGGCGTTTTAATTGGCTGCTGTTCTCCACGCTGCGATCATCCGCTCAACTTAAAGCGTGTTGTTCAAAGTGAGCGGACTGACGGCTCTGTGCGTAATTATGGAGAGCAGCTCTCTGCTGCTCCTGCTGCAGCTGCCAGCCAGTCATTTTAGACTTTGCTTTCTTTGATGGCGCGCGCGAATACGCACACACACACACACACACACACACACACACACACACACACACACACACACACACACACACACACACACACACACACACTACATCAGATCACACAACACGAAGCAAAGCGGAAAAAACTGGAGGACGTCGCTGGGAATCAAATCCTGTTTGTAGCGTAGAAAAATGGAAACGGAGTCATTGTGCTTGTTTACTTCCGTCTGACCCGCGCAGCATTTTGGGCTTTACCACGCAGATTCATTAAATGTGTTATTTTTTGTAGCCTATTTGATTTTGAAAAGAAATGGAAAATCTGGACACACACTGAAATGCGTCTGCACAAAAATAAAACAATATTAATAATCATTAAAAAAAAAACACAAATAAATCCCGAGAATTAAAGTGATTTGTTAAAGATCATTGTTTGTTATTTTCAGTTTTAATAATTACATTGTTTTTATTATTATTATTATTATTATTATTATTATTATTATTATTATTATTATTATTGTTGTTGTTGTTGTTGTAGTTTGTAAGCTTACTTTGTACTATTTGGTTATTTTATATTGTCATGTCATATTATTTACTTTGCTTTTTAATTTTTAAAATGAATATTCTAACCTTTAAAATAAACGTTAAAACTATTCTTAGAATATTAATTCAAGGTCATTGCTCAACATGCCAGAAAATGATGAAATAAATAAATATTCTCACCTTTGTCAAAAACAAACAAACAAAAAATGTCACCAGCGTGAAATGATCAATAAACAGTTTCTTCCCGGTCCGGTCCGGTTCGGTCCGTTCCTGGCTCAGTCCGCTGCAGTTCCGTGTGAAACATGAGAAGCACGACGAGCTGCGAACACAGCTTTTTGAAAATGGCGCCCCAGTAAACGCCTCCCAGTCGGAGTGTGTCGGGAGGCGGGATGTGTGTGTGTGTGTGTGTGTGTGTGTGTGTGTGTGTGTGTGTGTGTGTGTGTGTGTGTGGTGTGTGTGTGTGTGTGTGTGTGTGTGTGTGTGTGTGTGTGTGTGAGCGTGCGGCTGCAGCCTCTGCTCCCGTCTCGGTTGGTTGTAGATCATGGAGCTCAGGTCGTCCCGGCGCGGCTCTCCTCCACCCTGCGTCCCTCTCTGGTCACCTGACCGCCGGTGCGGCGATTCGGAGCTGACGCGCGTTTTTGCGCAGCGGAGAAACGGCGCGTTCCACGGGAAAAAAAAAAAAAAAACACCCTACAAAAAACCCCAAACCAAACCAAACCGAACCGAATCAAACCCTGCAGGCTTCCATCCCATCCCCCCATCTTCTCTTGCTCAACTCAACACGGAGCTCTTCTTCCCGTTTCCCCTGCGATCTTCCCCGCTCAGCGTGCATGTTTTTCCGCCCTGTCTTTGTTTCCTCCGTCCAAAGCCGTCCTGAGCGCATTTACGAGAAAAACAATCAGAGAAAAACCCGAAGCGTCCACCGGCAGCTGTCCCCGCGCAGGCAGGCTGCCCGCCTAACCGCGCAGTCTGGCCAGAAGCTGAGACTTCCAGGGGAGAGCTGTGAAGAGAGAGGGATCTCTCTCTCTCTCTCTCTCTTTCTCTCTCTCGCTCCCTCACTCTCTCTGTCACTCTTTCTCTCGCTCTTTTCCTCAACGGCAGAGCGGCAGCAAGGGAGAAGAAAGGAGGAGGAGGGGGAAATCCACGCTGATAGCTGGAGGACAGGAAGCCCTAGCGATTGTGTGTGTGTGTGTGTGTGTGTGTGTGTGTGTGTGTGTGTGTGTGTGTGTGTGTGTGTGTGTGTGTGTGTGTGTCCCTTTGTGTGCGTTCGTGCATTATAGCGGTTGCTAGGAAATCCTTTCTGTACTGTTGTGAGGGAACACCTACAAGGAGGATGAGAAGACAGCAGCTTAGAGAAAGGCAGCGAAATAAAAATCAGCCTTAATGGCTTTAAAATATACATTCCAGTCTTTCTAAATAGTCTGTTTTTAAGACTTTGCTGTGGGCTGTGATGTGGGGTCAGGGCCAGAATTAGGAAGCTGGGGGGCCCCAGGCTGCAGACTGTTTTGGGTCCCTTCCCACACATGTAGATTACAATGGGCTCAGGCCCCATCCACCCTGGAACTCCAAACTGGGGGAAGTTTTTAACCGTTTGTGCCCCGCGTCCACCCTCTGGATCCTCGGTTTAACTTTCAAACCTGTTCCAAGGGAAAATGTCACCCTTGTGTTTTTCACATGGGAAACAAAAACACCTCTTTTGTGAAAGCCATGATGTGTTGGCCCAACCTCTAACATGAGCCCTCACACGTCACACATAACAATGGCGGACTGCATGTTCATCTTGTAGTTTATTAGTTTCGTGGTCCGTTGTGACGGCTCACATGCAGAGGCTGTCCTGGGTTTGGTTCTCAGTCTGAGGCCGTTTGCTGCATTTCTGCCCCTTCTTCCATCTTCCTATTTCCTGTACAATTAAATAAGTTGTCAAAAGATGCAAATAAAGATCACTAGTGCCTAAAGAAATAAAACAAAATATTAATTCAATGTGACACGAAGAAGAAGCCGTTCTTTGTTGTCACCCAAAAACCAAAGGCTGTACTTGGACTTTGTGGTTTGCCATTCTTATTATCTTTTGTTGACTACTGACCTCGTGTGTGTTTCCTGTATCCATGTCGAGAGCCAATTACAGGTGTTGGGGTACAAACAGCGTTTTGGGGTGTTGCCAGTGTTTCAGTGTGGGTGAAAAAAAAAATCCTGGAAACATCCCATGTGGACATTAGGTACACATCAACTTTAAGGCCGACATGTTTCTGAATCTATCAGGAGACGGGACAAACAGCCATACATGCACACACTCACCCCAACGAGAATTTAGGAAACATGAGGGCGAGCATGCAAACTCCACGCACAAAGACCCTGAACCTGGAATCAAACCCAGGACCTACTTGCTCCCAGGAAACATCCAAATAATAATAATTGTAAAACAAACATGAGCAGAAGTGTTGCAGTGACTATGCCAGGCCTGCATGTGGTGCTGTGACAGAATTTGTATTAGAAGGTTTCTGTTATGTCTGAGGTGCTTGGAGTTGATCGGTGTTTTTAAAGTTGCGGGGTAATCTGTGTTTATATGAAAATCCAGTCAATTAAAACACATTACAGTGACAGTTGAGAAAAACCTCTATATATTTTGTTACCGATCCAATTCCATGTAAATGTAGATACTGATACTGATAATGACACCGACAGCTATACGATACGATACTTTTTATTATTTACGTTTGACACATTGTCAGACTTCTGACTTTCAGTTGTTTTTGAAGTTTTTTTTTTTTTAATTATTTTGTTCAAACCTAGAACCGAATTTGGACGTTTATTGGTGTGTCCAAAATATTTTGATGGCATGTTAATATGATAAACAGAGGCAAACAAATGCGCTTTTTCATAAAGAAACAAATTTGAATCCAAAGCAAAATATATAAAGTTCAGTGTCACAAGTCAATAGCATAAGGTCATGTAACAGCTACAGAGTGAGGACTTACCATTGAGTAGATATCTAAATAACCAATAAAAAACTTGCTTCAGCTGACATAACTTTTGTTTTTTTATTAACCTGAAGTTCTCGTGCCTCCCCCTGGTAGAATAGCAGCCTGGGGAGTCGGCCATTTTCCGAATAAAAATGTCCCAACAAATACAGGCTGCCTCCTTCATTGTAAGAGAATGGATCTAAGACTGAAAGCATTTGTGTGTGTGTGTGTGTGTGTGTGTGTGTGTGTGTGTGTGTGTGTGTGTGTGTGTGTGTGTGTGTGTGTGTGTGTGTGTGTGTGTGTGTGTGTGTGTGTGTGTGTGTTTGGGATACTGGTGGTATTTCCAGATAAATCACTCTCAGCTTGCAGAACAGTCAGCCCTCACCTATGTAAAAGCACCCCTGAGGGCATTAGATTTATCTGCAAGAAGAAGGTCCACCACACACATACACGCACACACCCACACACACCCTTACCCTGCCAGTGTAAAGCCCCCTCCCACTGCCTCCTCTCAGCATGGAGATGGATGGCCAACATCTTCTTTGTCTACATGCAAATGGACTTTAACCCAAATTAATGGATAACTCCCCAGAAAGGCCTAATAATGTTCTGCTCTGAGTTGCAGGGCCAGCACAAGGTTGTGTGAAGCACAATTTCATTTGGGGAACCACTTCCAGTTGAAGGGCTCAAGCATTCTTTCAAAAAGGTCATTTTGCGGCATCAGCTGGAACGTTGCGGCCTTTCATGCTGCACAACACCCACTGTAGCGGCAACAAGCAGCTGGGAAGAATCAGCTTGAATGCAACGACTGGTAGACTTTAGAAGAAGTGGATTCCTCATGTACACAGCTGGATCTTATGATATGTGGTTTTAGCTATTTTTACCTTCGTGTAGCACTCTGTGGTCGTATTCAACCATAGCTATGCTCCCATAATACATTCAGATTCCCCCAGACTCCCACTCACACGACACAAAGGGAATTACGAAAATAGAATTGCACAACAGGGTCTGCTTTGTTATTTCTGCCTGTGGGCCCAGAGGAAGCATCCATAAACTGCATAAAACTGTACTAATTTAAGTTTTGAGACATTAATCTGCTGGAGGTAGCCTTCAGAAGATGGGTGCATGAGGGTCATAAAGGGATGGACATGGTCAACATCAATAGTCAAGTAGGCGGTGGAGTTAAAGGGTTTATTCCCATCAAACCTGCTGGTTAAAGTTTGCTTTAACCAGGCTCTGGTTTGTGTGCCTATAATGTCCGATTTGTTTGGGGAGTTGTGAATGTGCAATCAAACTCCGAAGCACAATGAAGAGCCGAACTCTGGTTTCGGTTCGGGTGAAGAGAACTCTGGAGCGGTTCAAATTCATATGTGAATGCAAGGCTTCAAAAGCAGGACACAGACTGCAAAACAGGGCATTCTGGGTAAATACAACCCAAACAAATATCTAGCTCAAGCAGGAGGAACGACTTATTGGTCTTTTACCAAAAGAGAAATCCTACAAATGCTGAAATCTGAGAACACTTCATTTGGGCTCAGTATCTTCTTCAGTATAATTTTCTTCAGTGTTTCTTCCTGCAGTGCCCCTACAGGTAAAGGGGGTGAACACGGTCATTTGGCAGTGCAGTGTGAAAGAGAATGGCACCAGCTGAAAATGTAACCAATGTTGCAATCTACTGGACTATCAGGTGTGAAATCACTCCCTGGTTGTAGTAACAGCGTTCCCAGCTTGTCATTGTTCTTCTTATGCCTTCTAATGATCCATCATGGGATCCAGGTGCGTTAAATCAGGGAGCAAACTAAAACATGCAGGATGCCGGCCCTCGACGACTGACTTTGGAAACCACTTCCCTAAATGATGCCTAGTTGGTACAAAAGTACAAAAGTTGGCCTTAAAATTATCCCTCAAAGCTTCATGCTACGTCACATGTTCAGCAGCCTGAACTGGATGGACCTATGAGTTAATGTTATCCATTTCCAAAGCTCATCCTACCGTCTGAATCTTGCAACAGAAACTGACTCATTCAACCATTGACTGTGTTTCTCCAATCTGCTGTTTTTCGGTATTGGTGACCCTGTGTGTTTGGAGTTTGGAGGGTTTTTTTCATCAACACAACATTACCGGACATATCCGCATTGTCGGATCATTTTCTGTAAACCCAGACGATGGTTGAATCCCAGCAGATCAGCAGTTTCTGAAATGCTCAGACCCTCCTGCCTGGCGCCTGCTGCCACCAACTTAAATCCCTTCCTTCCACATTCTGACGCTCAGTTTGACCCTCATCCAGTCAACTTGATTTCTAGATGCGGAAAAAAATCGGCTTGCTGTCATGTGACCGACTAAATCCCTGTTTGTGATAGCATGAAGTTGAACAGGTGTACCTAATAATCCGGTGAGTAAGTGCATTTGCAAATCCGTTGTGTGTGAACCCAAGTGCCTCAGGGTTCCGGAGCCAGCAGGAGGCCCTGAGCAAAGTCTGCTTATAAATCAGAACGGCTCTGTGCAGATGCAGGCGGCCTTGCTCATAGGAGCAGCAGCTGTCAGTAAGAATGCAACAAACGGGGATGTGTTTTTTGTTTTGTTTTTATTTTTCTCCACAATGAGTGCTTTGGAAATTAAAGAAAGCCTGTCCCAAAGGGGGAAATTTCAGAAACCACACAACCGCTCTGACCAACCTCCTCCGCCACAACAGTGAAAGAAATCCCCGCCAGCGTGCCTCCTTACTGTTTTCCCACCCTTCTTTATAACCCCCCTTGTGTACCCCTCTCCCCTCCACCCCCCGCCACAGAAATCTCACATTGTTGTAATTCTATTTGTGTTTTATGTGCTGACATTTGAACTTTTGGGGCCGTTATATCCTACGCCAAATGCACGGGATGATGACAGACGCTGGTGGGAGGGAAGGGGGGTAAGGGTGCAGGAATCAGGGTGCAGATATGATCCCCCCCATTAGCCGCGGCGCCGCGCTGCTCCGCAACATTACCACTGCACTAAAATTTTATTTTAGTAGCGCTGCACTCGCTCGGCTTGATCAGGAGAAATCCCCCCTGAGCGGCTCTGACTGTGTTGTGTATTTAGGAGCCAGCTCTTGTTATATACAGTATTTCTCTGTGAACAATAAACCCACATCCTGCATGTGTGTGTGTGCGTGCGTGTGTGTGTAGCTGTCACCCTTGAGCGCAATCAATGAAACACAGCCATTTGCTTCGTGTCAGGAGCAGACCGGATTACCACGGACGTAAAAATTCATCTGGATAAGGGGCCACTTGTTGCTGGGAACGACAATAGCTGGAGGAATCAGCAGAGGAAATAGGAGGAGGGATGTTGGAGCAGTTTCACCGAAACAAGACAAACCTTTTAATACATTCCACATAAATGTACATTGCTAAGAATGTCAGTTTTTTTCCACGTGCTTTGAAAAAAAATTTTTTTGTTGTTGTAACTTTTCACGTTTCAATTGGAGCTGTTGGGTTTTATTTCACTGAACGGAGGTTTTTCAGAAGCATTTCCAAAGCATTTAATTCAAATCACGGGCACTTATTCTGTCTTCTTTTTTTTTTCTGACCAAATCTCTGCTTCTACCCCACATTAACTCAGATGCAGATGTCTAGTTAAAGTCATGTGTCAGGTTTAACTTTATTTGAGAGATAAAAGTAATTAAATAAAATTAAATCATAATAAAAATGGAATTAAGAACGTTTGGAACTTGACACACACACCACCAACACTCTTGCATGCACTGCATCAGGTCAATTTGACCATCTGCCAGTTCATATTGCAATTTTGTCCACACACATTTTAACCAAATCATCCCATGCCTATATATTTAGCTACTCTGTCTAATTTCTTTTATTTATTTTAAATAAAGTATACTATTTTTGATAAATTATAGAAAAAAGTCATAAAGATACAATAATCTTCTATGTAATTTTAACTGATTGCATAGCATTTGAAATTCTTTTAATCACACCCCATTTCAGTGGATTGTTCTAATCAACTTTTGGGTCATTCAGTTATCATGAAACATGAGTAACGTCCTGCTAGATATAAACTGTATGAGGACCATAACCACATTTCCCTACAGTAAATTACAAGCAGATTATAGAAAATGACATTACATCATGGGTTGTCACGGTACCCATGACAACCCACTCACACAAAGTGTAAGTTGATGTGTGGTCAATCGCAGGCTGTCTGTCTGCGTTAGTACTGTTTTCTCAGGCACGACTCAACCAAAAGTGGAAAAGTGGGATAAAATGTCTAGTACCCTAAATACACACACAAACACACACACCCACACACACACACACACACACACACACACACACCCACACACACACGCAAACACACACACACACACACACGCGCGCGCAAACACTTAATATAAGAACACACACAAAGACCAATACTGAAGGACATACACTCGTACAGTTCTACTTTTTTTTAATCTAAATATTTATTTGAAATTTAATTTCATCACTGATTTAACACACTGAAACTCTAAGCCCAAGTACATGGATGAAACTTATGATAACAGGATTTTTCTTATCTGAACCGCTGACTTTTTCAAAAGGCACAAAAGCCAACAATTTCCTCTGAACATGTGACACCATTAAACCATTTTTAATGTCCCAATTAATTTGACAAACCAGCTATTTTCACTAGTTCAACTTGCCCATTTTATTTGTAAATGTTTTTTCTGAACATGTGGACTTTTTCCACTTTTTAAAAAGTTTTTTTAACTAAAAACTTTTGGAATATTCTTTCTGAAATACTGTATTTGAACAACTCTCCTGTTCTACCAGAAGAACTGGCACATTTAAGTTGGACAGCTACTATATGGAGAAGACAATTCAGGAATTAAGAAAAATTAATATTAACATTTTAATTCATCTAATTACATGTTATTACAATCATAAGATCTTTTATCTTCTGTCGGCCTCTTTTCGGACAATTTGTGTAAAATTGCATTTCAATTTTTATGACTATTTGTCTCATTATCATTATTTTTGTTGTTCTCTGTTGGAAATACATAAATCAGTACAGAATCTTTTTCAGGTAAAATACCATCTTCAGTTCCACAACTGTTCTTTAGCTATTTAAACAAAGTTGGACAAAGGAGACAGTCTCCACGATTTGGAGAAAAACCTTCACTGTCTCATGAAATGTGGCTCGGATAACAAGTCGGGTCATGTGGTTTGCGGTGCAGTTCTGCTGAGGATGACACCCCGTGCCCTAAATTTCTACCCTAACTACTTGGAGTGTCATTCGGCTCCATAAAACAACACGTGAAAAGCGTGAAATCATAGAAATGACATGTGAACTGTATCCTGGGTTGCATGCTATTTATACGCATTGCCTGGAAACCCCTGCGAGCGCGCACTCTGAACTTTTCACTCATTCCTCAGCCCGTGGTGTTGCCACGTTCACTCAGTCTCATGATCCACACAGTGTTTATAGAAGCACTGTTGTTGTTGAGAAGGGTGACTGCACCAGATGAGGGAGGCAGCAACATGGCCTCCCTCCTGATGCTAACACCTGTAGCACAGTTTGCAGGTAGCATGTGCTAGCATATCTCACACTGATATGTGGTCATATTTATGTCACTAGAGAAAAGCTGATCATGACTACAACTGTGTTGCTAACAAAATATAACAAGCCAACTATTTCTGCAATGTTATTTCTAAGCTTGCTATATTGATTTTGAATGACAAACTTATGCAAAATATAAGGAATCAACATCACAATTTTATTTGATCTTTCAAATGCTCATTGCACAGAATATTACACCTCTTTGCTACACCGCTAACCAGCTAACTGTTACTGCTTGCTTGATCATCCTTGTCTTTCTGCTGTTTATAGAGAAATACAAATATAACAAGCTGGTGCATTAGTTGGGGTATCTGCCGGGGTACCCAGCCAACAGTCAGCTGCCGAGTCATCACTGTTTGTTGCCGTAGTTTTAACACAGCAACAAAAAGCTAAAACGAAAGTTACTGGTTTTTACAGATTTTTTTTCTTTTGAATTTGCCTTTATTGTGAGCGAAAGAGTCACGGCAGGGCCTTTCTTCACCAGCAACGTGCAGCAACTGGTAGGGGAGGGTCAAGGCTTGTCACAATAAGCAATAAATCAATTAATCAGTTCATCAGTTCATCAATTAATCGTGTGATAAATTTAGACAAGCTCAATAATTTCCATTTGTTTTTCCTCATGCTTCTTTCTCTTTCTGCCAAAAACTGGATGACAAAAGTCTTGAGTCTGGTGCTTTGGGCTAAACTGGTTCCTGTTTTGACCGGCAATTTTATGATCATAATTAAATGTATCTGTTGTTTCAGTTTTTGGGCATTTGAAATGTCTTCCAGTTCTAGTGTTAAATGTTCATTAGAATTTAAAGTTTATTGATCTTTCAGAATGTGTTCTTGCGTTATTATTACGCCATTACCAGCATATTACTTGAAAATAATCTCAAAACAACAATATTAGTGTTTGTTCCAGTGATTCATTGGACAAATTGCCATGCAGCGAAATTTTTAATGTTGCTGGGAGGGGCAGCTACCTGGAGCTTCGTACTAACGCCGAGGAAAACTCTGGGAATTTCTCTGCCATGTCATTCAAAGAATGAAGGCTTAGGAATGGTAAGACTCTGAATGTTAGGGTTGAATCTGTAGCCTTTCAAACTCTTGGTGTGCCTTCATACCTGCAGCTGGCTTGTGACTCATTTCCAGGTGTTGATTGAGTTGACTGGAATTCATGCCGATATCTGACTAGAAACCCAGCAACTTTTTCCACAGTTCTCTAAAGTCTCAACGCTTTGTTTCTGAACTGTTTCATCCTTTGATAATTTCACACTTATGAGACATGACTATTTGCTCTTTCTGTTCTTATGCATTTTACCAGTAAATGCCCAGAATGTGATGACTATTCCCCAAACAGTCGACTTCCAGCTCTGGGACATGTCTTTATGAACTGTCTGATACTCTGTTCATGCTGAATTTCACTAACCACATCTTTAATCACAGCCAGCCTCGGGCTTTGAAGGCAGACATCTGGGTCAGACCAGAGGCCAAGCAGCCGAAAAGAAAGAGACGATGGTTAAAAACTGTAAAAAGGAGAAAAAAGAAGAAGAAGAAAAGAAATAAAGAGAAACTCAAAGAGAAAAAGCTTTGAGCTGCTTTGAGCTGCCTTGTGCTGCTCGAATCCACTGGATCAGCGTTGAGTTGACCTTTGACCTCCCAGCTGGACCAAAAAAACCAGCCTTTTGGCCACACACTTCCCCTTCTTCTTTGCTGAGCGCATCACATGACTCTTCGGGGCCGACCACACCAAGCCGCGTGATGCTGCTGCAGATGTGAGGACAAGAGGGGAGGTGGGTGGGTGGGAGTGGGGGAACAGGGGGGATTGTGAACTTATAAAAAGGGGGGAAGAAAAGAAGTTTTTAGAGAAAGATTGGAAGGGGAACAAGGGCTCTGAGATGACACGGAGAACAAGCGATCGCGTCAGCAGACAGCCAGGAGGGGTCCAGAGGGGGGGTCACAAAGCTAGCTTTGTTTCTGTCCTGGCTGCAACATTAGCAGCTGCAATCTAAAAATCGCTGAGAGAATAGAGGATGGATGGCCAACGCTGCGGAGGGGGCGAACGGCCTGGCGTGATGTTAAAGAGACGTCTCTGTTTGTGCCCTGAGCGCGCCGTTTCATAGAATATGCATACAGGCCATAACTCATGCAGAGAAAGGAGGACCTACATGACAGATTCCAAGATGAACGCAACGCTGTGTGTCCTGTGATGTAACATCCTTTTTATGGCTGATATGCATCACAATATGAGAGTGAAGATGAAGGAGTTTACTGCTTTGGCATGAAGTCACATCCGAGGACACTTTGTTGTCTGAGCTCACCAGTTTGGAGCTGCCTCAGTTATTCACCTCTGGGGTCGCAGGACCTCAATAAACCAGAGGTCAGAGTAAATTTTCCATGCAGTCACCGTGTGTGAATGTGTGTGTGTGTGGGACCTTGTTTATGATAAAGTGTAAGAACTATTTTTCCAACAATTACGACGTCATGAGGACTGATGACTCCTTATGGGACCAAAAAGCCCATGACCCATAAGAAAGGGTGCTAGTTTTGGGTTGGGAGTTGAGTTTAGGATTAGAGTATGAACTAAATTTAGGTTTAGTATAAGAGTAGGCATATGTTAGGTGTAGAATAAGAGTCCAGGTAAGGCTATAGAAATGATTGAAACATGAAGGGAAGTTAATGCAAAGTCCTTTTGAAGAAAGAAAGACATTCTGTATGTGATGACTGCATGAACAATTTCTGTCTTTAGTACCAACAGCACAAGGAAGTTGTTGTTATTCTTGTCATCTAAAAACAGTAACCAGAAGAGATCTACCATTTTATCTATTGGTTTAAATCCTCTCTTTCTTGCCACACTCAGCTATTAAATTTACATCTCTCCTTCCCATTTATCTTCTGTTGTTCCCCAAGTCCGTGTACACGGATCCCTTCTATTTTATTAAATTAATTTCATTAAATATAAGCGATTTAAGTCCTCATTCAATTTTCTATAAAAATAACATTTCGTAATGTTGTTATGCACAAGATGACCAGCTCTACCTGTCCAACCTACCCACCTGCTCCCCAACAGAGAAGTACCTCTCCAATTGTCTGCAGAAGGTCACATAATGGTTCTCCAAAAACATTCTCAAACCTAATAGAAATATAAACAAACATCATCTCAAGTTATGAAAAATGCACCTTCTAAAATTAAAGCAGCTTTTCATATTTTTCTTGACAACTCTTCACCTTACATCCACTGAAGTGTCTCATTGGGCCACATTAAACCATATGAATATAATCTCATATTTATTGAACTCTTCCTTATTGGGGAAAGTATAACGACCATTTGTATATTCATGAAAAGCAAAAATTGAAATATATTTCAGTAATATTTTTGTTTTAACTTAATGAATAATTTGGATACTCACTAATACGGTCAGTAATTATCTGATTGGTGGTGACATTAAGCTACTCAACAGTCATTGATTAATCAATAAGGACATTAAAAAGAACATAAAACATTAAGCATAAAAGCTGTTCCACAAGATATGTCTGTGACTTGGACTGAACATTCAGAATATCGGCTTATTATAAGTTTAACTTTGTCTAAATTTCTTCTGTCTTCCTAGAGGTTAAATATAGGGTACGCAACCAACTGTTTCCTTCTGAAGTTAGTCTGAGGGATTCATTTTTGGTCAATCTTTCAGACTTCCTTAGCATCTTCCACCAGAGCTTGGCACATTAGAAGAGTGAAGAGTGTTTGGTTGTTTTGCTGAGGTTCAATGAGATTCGATTGCTGCCAGTGCGGTTCTAACTGCCTCCCATCTTTTGTGGAAACCTCTGAACAACAAGCTGCTGATTAAACTGACGCTCACTCGGTCAGGAGGGTTGCAGGCTGACGAAGGCCTACGGATGTTTTGAGAGCCCCTCACTCCGCCTCATGAACAAACCAAGTTGGACATGATGGAAAAACTGTCTTAGAGAAAGATACCAAGTTAAAATGGACACTCCTTCAATGTGCGTTTAGAGGAAATCAAAATTCTACCCATGAAGAAGAGGAAAGAAAGAAAAAGCGGTGATCCAGCTTGCTTCGATTTGGATCGGGTTTCTCTTCCCACTGTCTGTTGTTCTGTTTTGAATATTTCGTCTCTGAGTCAGGATTCAGAACTCGGCTCCGGAAACTAGCAGCTTCCAGAAAAGCAGACGTCATCTGGACCTGATCGGAAATCAGAAAAGAATTTTCTGAGGAGGGTCTCCACGTTGCATTTGATCACCAATAAGAGTGGTGAAAACTTATCACTGAGAAGCATTAGGAAAAGCTGGTTTGTGTTAAATGTTTGGTTTGTAAAGTTGACACCCTTATTATCCATACAGTATGTAAAGTCACACAACATACCAGAGGACATATGAGCATATTCTTTTTATGTTTTTGTGGTGCTTTTGGGGTTTATTCATTTCCACTCACTTCTCCAACACAGTGCAAGGAGATGGGCAGGCCAAGGTCAGCTGAGACATTTCATTGGACTAGCCCAATGTCCTTAAATAAAATCAACCAATGAGACATTACGGTCAATAAAAATTATTTTTGAGACACTTTTTTTTGGTCATTTTATGACAACCTTGGGCTGGCTCATAAATGTACAGCAGCCTACTGGGCATTGTCCAGTTTGCCTGATGACCAGCCCACCATGGTCTTTCTTATCCATCCTGCTCATCCAGCCACATGCTCATGTGGAACTGACCCAGAATATCTGAACTCTTTCAAATCTTGCCTTACAACTAGGGGTGCGCTAATTACAGTTTTCTGACCGATTACCGATCTTTAAAAGTCTTTACCTGCCAACTCCGATTTTGGCTGATATGAAACTTTTTTCTCTGAAATGATGCTCAATAAAGCAAGAAAGTCACTGAGTTTGTAACAGCAGGGGGGCTTTTGTTAACTGCAAACATGCAGACATGACCTGGTGGGGTGGCCTGTCGGTCAAACTTCTCTCATTGGATAGCAGAAGTGGACAGTGGCTGATCTTCAGACCTTTGCTGAAGTAGATAAGATCAAGGGATAAGATCGGCTTCATGTTAAAGCATCAGCTGCTCACCGATCTCCCAAAATTCTGGAAATCAATACCAAAAAAGTGGCTGGCAGATAAATTGGTATACCTCTACCTAAAACCCATCTCAATATTGCTTCACTGTTGAAGTGTATCCAGGTTGCACTCTAACCAGCTCTGTTCAGTCTGTTCATTAGTGGTTTGTTTGGATCGGTGTGAATGCAGACCAGAAAATCCAACTCTGGTTCTCCTACACACCAACATCTTGGTGCCGTATGACACCACGGCCAGAAGAGTTGCTTCTCGGGAGAAAATCTCAAACATTTGTCCACGTTCATCAACGCTGCCAGTTTGAGGAAGACACTCCAAATACCGCAAGGCCGAGCATTGTCTTCTCTGCAGCTGCTGGATTCTGCAATGACTGTTGCAGATGTTTCCTGTCTCAATGTGTTTACCACACGATGCCATGCAGACAAGAGGTTATTACGAACGGCTCGAAATGCAACACAATTGTGTAGAACGGCTCAGCATAGTTGCGAAAAAAATAACTTGGCGCTGACAGGTGTTAACGCTCCGTTTGAGAAGGAATCTGTGATGAAGGGGGAGTGGGGTCACCTGACACCTCTGATGGTATCTTACAGGTTGTGTTTACCCAACACAAGCAGAGAGGAGGGCATTATGAGCTGATGACCTTCTTTAGGAACTGATGTAATTGAGGTAATGCTTTGAATTTCTGAGTAGACTTTCTTTTTCATGTTTCTATTAAGGCTCACTGTCCAGGGCGCCATTCTGGCACTAGGGTGGCACTCAGCAGCAAAAGTGAGCTACAATCAGAGCAAGTTTTTGTTTTACATTTCTTGTCGGGTCTAGTCAAAAAGGTTTGTCTGAAACAATAGAGATTACTATCTGCAGACCCTGAATGACACAAATTTTGTCTCAAAAGTGCACATGGTTGATGCAGATAGAGACTTTATTATTATTATTATCATTCTTCTTCTTCGTCTTCTTCTTCTTATTATTATTATTATTATTATTCAATTAGGAGAAAACTATTAAAACTTTTACAAATTTAGAGCAGCCTAAATCATGTTTTTATTGAAAAGGACAGACTAAAGCTTATTCAGTTTTCTTCAGCAAAGCCAAAAAAAATGAGCAAAGTGGTTTTCTTTCTTTCTTTCCTTCTTTCTTTCTTTCTTTCTTTCTTTCTTTCAGTAAAGAAGTTTTGGATCTAATAATTCACACACATTAACTTCCAAAAAAAAAAAAAAAAATCTGGCTACTTTCTTTAATTGATTAAAATATTTCATGCTTAGTGTAATGTGGAACAGGAACAAAATTCCCAATAAAACTTTTTTGTGTTTTGGTTTAAAAGATAAAATAAAATGATTTTGGCCCCCATAACAAAAAGGTTGATCTACAAACACATTCTTGAGTAGAGCATATTTTCTCTACTTACAGTAGATATGCTTTATGTAACCGCAGTTCATGTCAGTATGTGGGATGAGTTTTCTGGCTTTAACGTGTACAATTGTCAGGATTTAGATGTTCTTTGACGGTGGGTGTGGTGTATGTGCTGGAAACTCATCCACTTCCCTTCTGTTCATAAATGCTTTCAAAGCCGAAGCCTAAAAACCGTACAGGGAAGATTTATGTCTGTATTGTTGCTTTTGGTGCTGAGAACAGTTTCTATTTTTCATTCGGGGGGCGGCCGCGGTTTGGAAAAGTCACAGCAGAATTACTTAGCGTGAACGTTGAGTTTGTTTAAGTGGATTTTCCCCTTCTGGAGATGCCGGCGGGGCCGAGAAAGCCCTTTTTGTCCGTGCTGTTTATGTGGAAATGTCTGATGATGCATTTGTCCAACATGCACATGTCTCACTTCATTCTGAAAACTCCTAAAATCTGCCCTCATGTGAACACTTGACATCTTAGCCACCTGTTTTATTATTATTATTATTATTATTATTATTATTATTATTATTATTATTATTATTATTATTATTATTATTATTTTAGTTGTTGAGGCTCAGCCAATAGTGATATATTTTTACATCAGAAAAATATGATGAAAACTGACCTTATTTAGTCCACATGTCCGATCCGGCTTTAGCCTCAACAAAGATGTAGAAAGTCACGGTTGGTTAAACCATTTGATCAAATTTCCAAGCATATTTCGACAGCAGTCGATGTCTCTAAACATCTCAAGGCCGGATGAAGGAGTGGGCACAGAGCAGGCGCTGAAGAAAGCCAGTCCAAACCAGTCCAATTTGGAGTTTGCGACAAGCCGGAGGGGACAGATGTGGAATAAAACCGTCTCATTGGATGAGAGCAAGCTGTCAAATATTTTGTGCCTTTGTCTTCAGACACATTTCAACAGTGAATCTGGAGAGACGTGACTTTTCCTCTCGGACAGTCCCAGAAGAGGAACTGGTGCAGAACACAAACACAAACACTCTCCCTCCATGTATTGGAACTGAACTCACACTTTATTACGAAGCAGAATGAAAATGATGTCTGGATGGACAGAGATTTATTTCTAATAAAATCAAAATAAACTTTGACTTCAACACATTCACATTGTCCTTTTATTTTACAACAGAGCTCAGTTCAGTGTTGGTCTGACATCAAATATTCATTCAAACACATGGAAGCTCACAAAATGAGGTCAAGTGTGATTCATGCTAGTAAACACCTGTGGAGAACAGATTTGACTAAAGAGCAGGAAATAATCTAAAAATATATAACACAAGGTTAATGAGTTTCCTTATGACTCGTGATGACGTCACCGTGTGCACGTGGAAGCTTGTTTCTGGGAAGCGAAATGTTTCTCTCAACTAAATATTTAGTTTAATCAATGAAAGAAACAGGAACAAAAATCTGAAGATGACATGATATCATATCTGAGTTGAGTTTGCCTGATTTTTACAGAAAGATCTGTTTTTATAATCCTGGACGTCCCGGATGGACACTTCCCTCCCCCCTCCTCTTTTGGGGATCTCGGCTCTTAAACGCGATCATAGGCGACGCAGGGGTTAACGTGGTGACGTAGTTATCCCTGAAGCGGTGACCCGGTGAGGGCAGCGGGCATGAGGGGGCCTGGGAGGAGGAGGGCGGGGGGGTGATGAGCGTGGGGGGAGTGGAGAGAGGAGAACAGAACAGAGTGCAGGAGATAAGCCCACTCCCACTGCGTTCTGGTTCCTCCACGCAGATGAGAATATCTGAGTTCTCCAGTGGGTTGTTTTTGTCTTTTCTTGTCTTTCTTCCTGTTTTCCGGTTCCGTCCCTCAGTCCAGCTCCTGAAGCTCTGGACCGTTGTGACTCGATGGACGCGCAAAGACGCCGCGGACTCTTTAGCGCTTGTGCTAAATGTTTATTACGCCTCTTTTAATTGAAGCCGCATGTGTGCCTGCAGCAACAGAGGGGTCTCTGAAACTCTGGAAAACAACTATAAATGTGTGTGTGTGTGTGTGTGTGTGTGTGTGTGTGTGTGTGTGTGTGTGTGTGTGTGTGTGCGCGCGCGCGCGCGTGCGCATACACATGCAGCGGCTATTCATGGCGGCGGTGATGAATCTCTAGAAAGTTGGATAAACCGTGACCTCCAGGCGGTAATTAGGGCCGATCATTTGCCAAAACAGCCGCCACTAAAAACAAATATCAATTAGATCGCCGGAGAAGGACTGATTGCTCCATTTTCGTGCCATGCAGGGTCGAGGTGCTCCACGAATAAAAGAAAAACCCGAGGACCTGGAGCAGCAGCGCGCTGGCAGAGAGAGGTGGGCGGGTCTCCTCTAACTCGGGTCAAACTGTGGAGGCCAAAGAAACGCTCCAGATTCACGCGTGGAACCGCTTCAGCTCCATCACAAATGAGAGCGAAACGATAAAAAAGCCGACCTGCACTGTAAAACATGAACACGTTCAGAAATCCGGAATATCGTCACCTTAGTAAAATAAGTTTTGTTTTTGTGTGAAAAGTGATTCCCTCCGTTTCCCTAAATCATCTTTATACAATAAAAAGGGATGATTTTGTTAAAAAAAAGCAACAAAAAAAAAAAAAAACACTTGACATTAAAATAAGTGCGGTCATTATTGTTCAGAGTAAACAAGAAGAGCTTCCAAAAACGTCACCCATTGGCTGCAGCCACGTATCCATGGAGACCAGCAGGACAGGCCTCTGGTCATGTGACTCGAGCTCACTACCGTAACATATTGATTAGAAGTTCGTACCACAACAAACACCGCTCGGCTGTGACGTCACACCCGCACTATAGCAACCCAAATCGTCATTTGGTTACCATGGAGAATAGTTGACATGCCAGCTTGTTAGAAGGGATTTGAGAAAGTTTCTCCTGCACCAATTTAAGTTTTTGCAATAATTCTTTTAATCATTAATTTTAATTGAACTGATTTAGCTGAGTAAGATCAATTCACTAGTTTATCTAAAGTGCTGAGTTGAGCTCATTTGTACTCAGATGTTGATTTAATCTATTTTATGGCTCAAATTCCAACTGCTTGTTTTTGACAGTGTAGAAGCTGAATTACTTCTGTATTTTGTGGAGTAAGACCTTCGGAAAGGGTCCATAATGATCCATAAGACCCCCTCCCCTGAAGAAAGGAAAGGAGGGGTGGTGTTGGTGGTGGGTGGGAGGCGTAAATTCAAGAAAGCCTTTATAGTCTCCAGGGCGACGGCGCATATGGGAAAGATGGAGCAAAACGGAGAGTTTCTCCATCAATTTTCTGTTTAATGTCAGCGCAGGAGAGAGAGAGAGAGAGAGAGAGAGAGAGAGAGAGAGAGAGAGAGAGAGAGAGAGAGAGAGAGAGAGAGAGAGTAAGAACTGGTCGCTCTGACATAAATTTGCTGTTATACAGCAGCGTCACGCAGACGCACTTCCAGAGGATCCGGCGCTCTGTGCACACGCGGGGAAAATCCCTGCGTGCAGAAATCCAGCGAGGAGCTCGCGCGTAAGTAAGCAGAGCGCCGTTTGAGCTCGAGCGTTTAAGATGCGCGGTTGCAGTTTGATACATGCGGAATTTAAGATAAAAAAAAAAAGTTATTTTTCATGCGAGTTGTCCAAGAGGCGGACTCTTACTAAATATACATGAATTATGAACATGAACCTTTCGCTTCAACATTTCAGGGACGTTTGAGTGCAAATATCTGCATGACGTCATAAAGCAGTTTGTTGTTAATACAACTAAGTTTGTCAGTTGTCTGGAGGAACGTGGTCGCATGACGAATGACTCCCAATGGTGTGTGACGCTGCAGGTAGAGGACTGCCACACACACACACACACACATACACACACACACACACACACACACACACACAAACACACACACCCACACATACACACACACACACACACACACACACACACACACACACACACACACACACACACACACACACCTGGAGGTCTTTGGTTGGGAGAAGTTGTCTGGTTTCTGCCCGTGTGATAAAGTGGAATTAAAGTCAGAATGTGGATGATAAACCTCTACTGGATCAGAGGTTCACTCCATTTTGTCATTGATGCAACACTAACTCTTAATCAAGTTAACAAAAAAAATAAAAATTTGTAAAAAAAAATTCTTATAAATTTCTTCAGACATTTTTTGTATTTACCTACAAATTTAATTTGTAAATTATAAATATACATATGTAAATTATATATATATATATATATATATATATATATATATATATATATATATATATATATATATATAATATATATATATATATATATATATATTATATATATATATATATATATATATATATTTATATATATATATATATATACATATATATATATATATATATATATATATATATGTAAAGTGAAATTCTCACTTCAGTCAAATATATATATATACGGTTTATATATATAAACTATTAAATTACTCTATTTATTTTCACTTTACTCCATCTCGATTGATTTTGATCAAATTTGATGAAACTGGAAATTTATTTTGTTTAAATTTATGTTAGTTATTAGTTATTTTTTTAAGTAATTCTGTTTCATTATATATAATTTATTTCACTGTAATTTTATATTATTTAAATTTATGTGGATTTATTTTATTTTATTTAAGTGTAATTTAATAAATAAAATATTTTTTAGCACTTTTTAGCACCTGCTAAATTGTTTGCAATTGCTTAACATCAAATTTGATAAACTTGATTTCAAATTATTATACATGTAGAAAATCCAAGGCATGAGTCAAGCCTGCGTTAGATTACTCCACTCTGCAAAATGTATTTGTTTACATTTTTACTCCAAGTTAGGTTATCTATAATGCAGCATTACTCAGACAGGTCATGGATTTTAATAAAGTAATATTTAGGTTCAGCCAAATATTTATTTATTCACTCATTTCCCAGTTATGTCCAATGAAGTGAATTAATATGTCCCATAAAACAAACCTGTCGGATTTTCTTTCCAGACTTTCTAACCTTCCTCCCGTCTTTGGCGTGTCAGCTGTTACTTTATGTGAATGTGATCAGCACAGAGAAAACGCGATTATATATATATATATACGTAGATTATATATATATATATATATAATCTACAGATCTGAGACACACTTGCTTGTTTCCTGGGGAGCGCGTGATATTAAAAAATATGTTGATCCAAAGTTTCAGGTTTTATTTTCATGTGCAGCGATCACAATAAAGACACAATCCGCCCCGATGTTACAGTCAGAAGTTTCCTAAAGTTGTTCATCCCCCAGGACTTCACTTCTCTGTGGTTTTATTGGAGGAGTCGGTTTCTCACAGAGCCGAATGATCGGCTGGAGGAGGTCAGTTGACCTCCTGACCCCTCGGCCCCTCCTGTTCCTGCAGGGTTTTTTTCCCCCTTTCTTTTTTTTTCCTAAACACATTCCCACTCTTTTCAACACTCCTCTTCGGACCCTCGGCTCTCGGGGGTTTCTCCACTCAAGTGGGACGTATTTTAATGGATCTTTGGAGCTCGACAAGAAAAACACCAAACACCGAGCTCGCTTTTCATTTCCAGCTTCCCGTCACGTCGAGTGTGCAAGCATGGTGCACGTGCACACGGGAAGTGATGCTGACATTTTTTGGAGGTGGAGCGGGGGGGCAAATCCAACCGAGCCGAGGTTGAGGTTGGCACATGGGGAGCGCCGTGTGGTGCTGCAGAGTGTCCAGCAGTTGGTAGAGTTGATCCCGTCATTTGCGTGCATAATATCAACACATGAGTTCACAGGTTGTCTCAGTATAAAGGCACATATCAGCTGTACGCAGTGAGAGCGCCGCAGCAGGGAGGAACAGTATGGCTGTTTATGTTGAAATGGTTCTGATAATTAAAGCTTCCACCTGCAGGTTCTGACCACAAGAAATACATGGTGGAGCTTTCATCAGCTCTTCCATACAGGTCTGTGTGTGTGAGACATACACACAAATATATTTGTGTGTATGAGATACACACACACACATATATATATATAATCTCCAGATTCTTCTTCTGTGCCATATCATTATTTCCAGCTTAAAGTTATTAACCGGTTGCTTGTTGTTTCACCAGCAAATATATACTTACAGTAAAGATATTTTTGGCTCATCCAATATGGATTTCCACAGCAAAGTTTCCCAAAGAACACACTGAAGGACGGGGAGTGGGGGTTGGGAAAGGAGGCTCTCTCTGGTTTGTGTTGTATTTGGGTTGATGACATCACAAGAGGCGCACCTATCGAGAATGGTCAGCCGGTACTCGTGAAAACCTCTGAAGAAATTATTTGACTGAAGTGAGAATTTGAATAAACAGAGCACGACAAATAAAAATAAGTAAACGCTGAAAAATTCTGACTTGTTGCCTTGTGTGATGTCATCACGCAGAAGCTCGTTTTGCAGAGCGCAGACCTAACGACATCAAGGCAGTGAAACAAACCAGAACGACTGCGGCATGTTGCTCTACAGGTGACAAACTGCATGTGAAGTAAGTTTAAGAGATTGCATCAAAGCGTCGGGGGAGGCAGCTTTAAAGCTGTCTGGATATGCTGCTGGTGTGTGTTATCGCTCATTTCTGACTGTTCTGTATCCCCTGACCTGTTGTGAGCCTCTATGCCGGGATGATCCAAAATAGCAGCACAGAGAGAGAGAGAGGAAAAGGTCATGTTGTCTTTGTGTCCAGTCCACTACTGACTTCATCACGTCTGCTCCTGTCGTCACCGAGGCCAAATTGTTGCTTGTTGCAGCTGATGTTTACAATGTGGAAAGGAAAGCTGTCTGAAGCGTTTGTGCCATCACACAGCCAGAACGCGCAGATATCTACTGCTGGTGTCAAACAGTTCAGGAGTTGTTGGGGGTGGTGGTGGCTGATGAGACCCTCTGTTGGAAATTATGGCCATTAAACATCTATCAGACGGTATCTGGTGCAGGCAGGACAGCCGCCCTGCACCGAGGGCCTCCTGGGGGAGAACACTCTCCATTTGGACCTCATTTTGAACCAACGTACTTCCCCTCCATTCTAAATTGTGTGTATGTTTTTTTAATTTTTTTAAAAATGTGCTCCTATACATTTGAAAAAGTTTGCTTAGACCAGCTGGTCTTAGTAAACAGTGAGGTAACAGTCAATGGATGGAAGAGGTGATGATGAAGCGAAGCCAGGTCAGAGACAACCGATCCCAGTTTATTAACCAGCAGAATAAATCTGCAATAATAAAACTAATAAAACATAAGCTACAAGAGCTCACCTGCTAACAAACAACCTGGAGTTGATCTGAAATTCAAAATACAATTATTATTTGTACATTTTTTTTTTTTTTTATCTTTGCACGTAACCAAGTCTGTTAAGTGGATTTGACCAGCCTGTTCCTGCTGAACACAAATGGCCACCCACTCAGACGGATGAACAACTTCTGACAGAGTTACACTGAAACCCCTGCAGCCTGATCCCAGTCTGCCTGGTTTTCTTTAAAAAACACGTCCATGTGTTAGTTTTCAAATTTCCCTGAACTCCAATACATGCTATGTTGTCACTCAGGGAAACAACTTTGTACATTCTGAGGCATTTGTTGATGTTTTATAGGTGTCTCCTACATAACGTCAGTTAAACATGCACAAACAACTGTTATAAAATTTTAACTACAAATAAGTTTAACTCTATTATCTTGGCGCCCCGACTGGCACAGCACCCACACATAGCGTGTTCCTATTTTTGCACCACTGTCCTCACTTCCTAAAGGTTTCTGCAAGATGAATTCGAATAGCTTTGGTCAAGCTTTTTTTGAAAATATCATAACACACTTGAAACAAGAAAAAACTGACTTACAAGTAACTATTCAGCAAGATATCAGAACAGCTCATTCTACTTTCTTTTATTGCAAGAGATTTTCCACATCACAAGTACCATTTCATTAATAGGAATTATCATTTTAGTCGTAATTGTTTACGACTAAAATTGTTTAAAAAATTGTAGAAATGAAAGCCTGAAGAAAGCAGAATGATACAGCAGAATGGATTCAAAATAACCCTGGTTAGCTGAATTATGTCTTCTGTGATGTTGTCAGCCTTCATGTTTTTAGGAACGGTGATTTTTTTGACCTGACCGAGTGAATGTGTTACATCAGAACAGCAAAACAAATGGAAAGACTAACTGTGTCCGTGGCATGCCGGTCTGTGGGTGGCAGGCCACATCCAAAGTGAAGCACAGAGCAGTCCGGCTGGTAGCTTGAAAACAACCACACCAACAAACGCAGAGCAGGGAAGAAACTGGCCGGTGTCTGGCTGGGTCGTGAGGCTGGGAGGAGGCCACCGAGCCGCTGGAGAGGGAAGGAAGGCAGCAATGAGGTAGAAAGAGAGAGAGAGAGAGAGAGAAAAGAGAGAGAGAGAGAGAGAGAGAGAGAGAGAGAGAGAGAGAGAGAGAGAGAGGAGGGAAAAGGAGGAAGAAGTGAAATAAGGAAGCAAGGGAGGGGAAGGTGGAAAGTGTCAGTCAGGAACGCTTCATTGCTTGAGGACAATCCGCGTGCAGGATCAGTCTGTTTCAAGAGCAATCAGTCAATCCGCATTAATTACCCCCCACCCCTTTTCCACCCTTCCTCCTCCTCCCCCTACTGCAGTGCTTCTCAATTATTTTCCGTTACGCCCCCCCTAGCAAGAAGAAAACTATTCGCGCCCCCCACTCCCCACCGTGACTATCCATCTCTGCATAACATTTTTTTCTTATTAACATTTCTTTCGCTGAAAAAACTCTAGCGGCTTATCGGCGTGATTGGGATGTAACGTATTTAAGTGACGCGCTAATTTATTTGGCTTCATGCTGTCCGCTGCGAGCATTTTTAGACACAGCAAACACAGCGGTCTTTCCTCTTCTCCAACTGTAGTCACAGTGAAGCCAAGCGCTAAATAAGATTCGTCGTATTTCCTCTTCTTAGCTTTCGGTTGACTTTCTGTTGTCTCATTATCTTTGTCTCTCTCCGCTTTTCTTTTCATCCCTGTGAAAAACTTTTTCATGTTGGGGGTTGTTGAATAACGGAGGCCATAGACAGAACGCAGTCGGAGCTTTTTGTTGACTTAACACTGCTAACCAAGGCAAACCTGTTGTCTTGTAAGTCGTAAAATGTTGCACTGTCGCAAACGTGACAGAAGTAACAATGAGAGCGCCACTGCCGCCTACTGTGCGCAATTACACTTTCTACTAGTACGGCCAAAAAAAAGCCTGTTCCCCAGGATCACACGCGCCCCCCCAGGTATCGCACCGCGCCCCCCAAAGGGGGCCCGCCCCACTATTTGAGAAGCACTGCCCTACTGGCACACTGAGGAGAAGGAGGCTGAGGAGGAGGAGCTGGGCTGGGGGTGGAGGGGGTGTCGTGTTATGCTTTCTCTCTCATCCACACGCCCATCCCCCACCTTTTTTTTTTTCCTGCTTCTATTAGGTGAAAAGGAACCAATAAAAATCAAGCAACAAAAGCCTTTTTCTTGTCACTAAATAAATTAAATGCAGATTTCTGTTTTAAGTGGCAGCCTCCCCCCCTACACCCCCCTTCCACCCTTCCCCTTTCTCTCCACCCTTCCTCTTTTGTGAGCTGCGGAACAGGATTCTTTATTGTCCCCCCGGTCATTAGTGCTGTGGACAACACTGTTATAGGGGGGAGAGAACTGGGAAAGCGAGTCATTTTATAATAAATGTAGTCCACGTTTCACTGGTGTGGGCTGATGGGCCAGTCAGGATTTCCCCAACAGTGGCTCCTGCTGGAATTCTTCTATATTTTTTATTTATTGTTTTATTACTTTTTTTGTTGTTGTTCTTAACATAAAAATACACATTGTTTTTAAACAAGAAAAAAAAAAAAGAATAATAAGAAAAAAAAGCTACTCTCGGGAAGTTGCATCAGTGAGCAAAGAGACTGAACGAATCCAGCCCCGTTTCAACTGAGACGAGTTTGTGTCACTGAAAATGATGTGGAAAAATCTGCTAGAATTACAGTGTGTCAGTTCTCTGTTTACCTTTTAAAACATTGCCTTTGCACACTGAGGATGGTTTTACAAACACACGCTACAAACAGGATGTATGCGTGTGTGTGTGTGTGTGTGTGTGTGTGTGTGTGTGTGTGTGTGTGTGTGTGTGTGTGTGTGTGTGTGTGTGTGTGTGTGTGTGTGTGTGTGTGTGTGTGTGTGATGGCAGAAAAGAAGCTTGGACATGCAGGCCGCTATAACAGCATAGCAAATATCCTCTATCTTTGTCCTTATTTGATTTTAATAGTATCAATTAACTATTCGTGCATTCAGTTTTCTAAGCTTTAGATGAGCTGTGCATGGAGCCCAGCTTATGCTCGGTGGCCGGGGGTCCGGGGGCCCGGGGGCCCCGGGGGGCCGGTGGGGACCGCAGCGCTGCAGAGAGCATGTATTTTAATGTAAATAGACGTAAGCTGGAACAGGCCGGGTGTGTGCTTTATGAGGTGCATGCTCCGTGTTGTCAGTTCTGGACAAGTTCAGCTAAAAAAGCAGGCGGGCGGCGGGATCCGCTCTGACGCTGCGCTGTGAAAAAAAACCGGCGGAAGGAAAAATAAACCGGTGAAAGAATCAGACATTTTACATGGTATAGAAAGTGGTTTTGTTGTTGTGACTTAACAGAGAAATTGCAGAAATAAAACTCCAAAATGTACTTTTTTTTGTTATTTTTGTCTTATTTAAATTCTGAGATAAATAAACCAACCAGCTTCTAAGTCCGCCGTTTGTTGACAAGAAGCTCGGTAAATTCACTATGATAAAATCACTATGATAAAATCACTATGATAAAATCACTATGATAAAATCAGTATGGTAAAATCTAATGTCTGAACTCAGCATCCAGGCTGCACGGTTCGCTTATCTCGCTGCATCACTTCACACGTTGACAAAATTGATATCAAGTTTGCCTTCCGCGCTGTGCTGCTGCTCATAGTTTCAGCTTGGCCAGGACCCGGATGGCTTTCCGGCTCCGGCTGTTTGTGACAGTTCATAAGTTTGATGAAGTTGAAATTAACACATGGAAATACAGCAGAACTGACTGATCTCTGCTGCAAAAACCAACTGAAAAATATCCAGAGTTCAATTCAGGGTTGTTGTTGTTTTTTTTTTTTTGTAAACATTTTTAAAATACATATTTTGTAAATAAATATGCATGGTTAAAACTTAATTAAGTATATGTGCTGAAATTGATCACCCCTCCAAACTGCTTATTACTTTTTTGTTTTTGTTTTTTTTGCAATGCAGTAACATAGTTAGAAATACTCATAAAATCAAACAGCAGAGCTCCAGTCAAATACAATTAGGATATTAATCTACAGTTGGGGGGAAATAAGTCGTTTTAGGCTATCGCTAAAGTTCAGGTCGTGAACCGTTATAAGCCATTTATCATTTAGTTTATTATTCCAACTCACCGACTATTTAAGCTCCCGTGTGGCCTAACCTCGGATATTTCCACTCATTGAATCACCGGCAATAAAAGAAAAAAAGAGGGAGAGAGAGAAACAAATAACAAAAAAGAAAAAAAATAAACAAAAAAGAAAAAAAAAGATTTTATTCTCTTCGCGAGCGCACGTGAGCGTTGGGGACGCGGGATGTAAATTTCTGTATTTTCGGCATTGAAGAGACAAATGTGACTATTTCCTGTCTGGCCTCACCGACAGCAAAAACAACAAGAAAAAATACTTTTCTTCCTCTATTTGTCGGAGCGGGTGAAGAACAGTTCTTAGCCGTCGGTTCTCGGTTCGCCGCCGCTCTTCTCCGGTTCTCTCTCTTCTCTCTGGACTCGTTTCTGCTGCGTTGCGCGGATCGAGCCTCCACGTTTAATACAACGTGTAATTTCCCCCCTTTTTCTGCCGTCTTCCCTTTGATTTAGTCACTCTTGACTCTCCTTTTGCTCTGGGGCCAACGGGGTTCGGCGTGCGGAGGGAGGCGCAGGGCGCCTTGAAACCGCCCCTCCTTATCTCCTTTCATCGTTCGGCGCTGGGGGCGCCTGGAAACCGCAGGGGCAGTAATTGCTTTTTTCAGGCAGCCCAGTGCGGACTGGCCAGCAGCCAATCAGAGCCTTGTTTACACTCGTTGATTGACAGCGTGCTGGCAACTCGCCAGCCAATGAGGAGTCTCGCTGGGCCGAACAGCCCCGGAGTTTTAACCCTTTGCCTGGACGGATATAAACAACGAGAAAAAAAAGAGAAAAAGCTGCACGGGAATATTAGCCCGTAGCAGCTCATATATTTCGACATGGAAGCACACACACAAGCCCATATCCTTCCACTTTTAATTGGCTAAATTAGTGAACCATGCGCTGGGCTAACCCGGAGGACAGTAACGCTTTCAAATTATGCACTGATTCAATTTGTCCTCTGTGACTGTGTGTGTGTGTGTGTGTGTGTGTGTGTGTGTGTGTGTGTGTGTGTGTGTGTGTGTGTGTGTGTGTGTGTGTGTGTGTGTGTGTGTGTGTGTGTGTGAAAGAGAGCGAGCGAAAGAAAGAGTGTGGTGGGGGGGAGAGTAAGAGGCAGGTAAATATATGGAGTTTAAATGTACAGTTGTCTATTTTTTTGGCCTTCTGTATGAAACACACGTGGCTTCATTAAGCCAAATGTTTTGTTTGGGATTCAGATTTTGGGGTGCCTCCAAAAAGTTTTCAGAGGACAGAAGGGCAAAGTGAAATTGAACGCTGTAACTGAATTCCAGATGAAATTAATTAAAAGTTGTCTCGCAGTGAAAGAAAACACAATGACACAAACATGCATAACTGTAAATAAACGCATGTTTAAAAAAAAGAAAAAAGAAACAGACATGTTATACAATCTAGATTTCTCCTCTGTTAACTTCCCTTTTAGAAAATAAATACTAATACAAATATAAGAGGCCTGAACGCAGCAAATTGAGTTGATCATTTATGTGTGTGTGTGTGTATATATATATATATATATATATATATATATATATATATATATATATAGATATATATATATATATATATATATATATATATATATATATATAAACACCACATGTTTTAACTTTAATACACTTAAATTGCATCATTTGCTCCAAATGCCCATGTGATTATAGTCCCAAGCATTACAAGCATTGCAGGTCATAAAATAGGCTTATTTCATAATAATCAGGTTGCACTGAAGAAAAAGTCGACCAATGCGCTGATAAAACAAACTGGCCAAATATTGATAAAAGCACTTGCATGGACGTTATTAAAGCTCAATCAGCGATTATGGTTAGAAATTATGTAAGATTAAAAGCTTTATTTTGATCATTTAGTGAAATTCCTTCCAGTTTTTGAAATGCACTCACTCAAATGAAAATAAAAAATAAATAAATATAATGAAATTTTAACAAATTTTTCGCATGTTTAATTTGTCATTACTTGGTTTGTGTTTATAATGTAAAATTCTAAATTGAAACTTTTAAAGCGTTTTCTAACGTGCTTTCATGTAAACCGTTTCCCTGACAACAAGAGCTTGGATGGCACATGGTATGTCTCCCAGTTGTTTCGGACATCTCAGTACATTTTACATGAGGAAATGTGATGTCCTCGGGTTAAGTGAGTTCTGCTTGCAAGTTGGAACGTCAGTGCTGTTGTTTGTTTTGGAAACATTAACAATGCAAGCCTGTAACGACGTCTATTCCTTGTACATGTTTAAGCTAACATATGTTACAGTTTACTATGCCTGCTTCCGGTTTACTGCTTCACAACCTCAAATTCTCAACATAATTGCCAATTGCTGCTTTGGGTGGCATTTGTGTTGGTACCTCCAATTGAGAAGTCAGAATATATTTCACTTTTAATGTAAAAAAAGAAAGGACCAAGAGTACAATGTGCTAGCAAACGTCAAGTTACGTCAAGCTAATGGTAGCTTGACGTTACCATTAGCACAAAACTAGTGCTAACAGGACAGAAGCGATATAAACAGCCACACGACGAATGACATTGAAAACTAACTGAATCGCTGATATTGGTTCAATTCTTAGCAATATATGTTTGCTTTTTTTTTTAGGATTTATTACCAAGATAAATCGACCAGTCTAAGCCTGTTTTTAAAGTAATATATAGGCCTAAATAATTTATTGGTCATATCTAACGCCGTCCAAACGTCATATTCACGTGACGTTTATCCTGTACAATTATTCATAAGTTCAGACACCGTCGATGAGCCACCAAAAGCGTGAAAGCAGAATTCGCGTTCACACCACAAGTTGGACAGAAGCTCTCGTGTCAATCTGTGATTGTTGTCGACCCAAGTCACGCAGCGGCTAAACTGTTTCAAATGCTTCAAGTGTTTGTCAGCAGTTCAGTGTGTGTTGGTTGTCACATGTTTAAGGAGATCAGAAAGCAGTCAGGGAATGAACAGTCTGGTACTACGCTCTTCAAAGTAAATGTCTACTTTCCCTTCCTGGTGACGCTCATTTACAGAAAATATGACTGAATAATTTGTAAAAATTCAAAAAAAGAAAAAAAAAAGAGAATTTCAGAAAATTGAATGTCTCTCGTTGGGGGGGAAAAAGGTTGTAATGAAAGCAAATCTCCATTTTTCACTGAGACTCAACTGATAATCAACTGAAGCTTAAAGCCGCGTGACCACAAGTGTCAGCAAATTAAAATAAATGGAAAAAATACAAATATTGTGCTTGTCGTGACGTAATGTACGCAAAGTTTTGGACTCGCACATTGTGAGCACTGCGCAAAAACACACACAAATGACTGTCACCTATTCAAATTTAGGTCGTTTTAACGACCCTTATAATATCCTACAAAACTCCCGTTTACAGGCAGAGCAGAGCAGAGCAGAGCACACAGTGAGTTTAATCAGGGAACGCGCGTACATGGGGGCTCGAATCAAACGTAAAAAGTAGATTTCCCCGAAGGAGCGTCAGTGGAAATAAAACGATCACATCACCGCCGACACGCGTCAGAAATGACGACCGGGGCCCAATCAGCTCCCACTTGGAGCTCCGCTGCGGCGGGATCCCGCGGAATGAGAGCCGGATGCTGTTGTTCACTCCCGCTCCTCTCCGCTCCGTGTGTGAGAGGCAGCGCCGAGCTGCGCCGAGCTGTGCCGCTTGTCTCCTCGCATTTGCTCCAGCACGCAGCGCGCCGAGGGTTGCAAATCAAACGCCCGCCGTTTCGCTCCGCGGCTCCGGAGGTTCCCTCATTGGCTCCCGGCAGCAGCCAATAGCAGCTTGTGTTTACCGTCGGAAGGGAGGGCAGCGGTGGTGGTAGTGCTGCTCTGTGTGTGTGAGTGTGTGCGTGTGAGTGTGTGTGTGAGAGAGAGAAGTGTGTGTGTGTGTGTGTGTGTGTGTGTGCGTGCGTGTGTGTGTGTGTGTGTGCGTAAAGGGTTGCGGGGGAGGAGGGGGAGAGCCTCACGGGCACGCTTTCACATTGTCGTCCTCAAACCAATAGGCCTGCGCGTCCACTCCTCCCCGCGCACACACCCCTTCAACCTCCTCCCCCTCCTCCGCCCCGCTCCACCCTCCTCCTCCCGGCGTGTCTGAGTCTCCGGCTGCATGAACGAGCCCCGTTTCACTACAAGCCTGAACTTCTATGATGCGTCTCTCCCATACCTCAGCTGAGCGCACACACCAGCGCAGTCTGCAGCGGCAGCAGCGTTAGGATGTAATCAATCCCACATGTTTCATCTGGGCGACTCGGGGATTTTCACTTTGAATATTTTTCTACTTTTTTTTTCTTTCTTTCCTCCTTTCATTTTTAGCCCTCATCGCCGAGCAACGGATCTAAGTTAGCAGTAAGTCGTCAAAATGATTTCATTCCACTTTCTGTTGTACGTGCGGCGAACATCGCGTTGAGTTCGCTTCTTCCGCGGAGAGGAAACTGTTACCTTGAACTGGCCGTCTTTAAAATTCGGCTTCACCTTTCTGAGGAAGGCTGAGGGGGAAATGACGCCTTTACAGTAAAACAGAACTGGAGCCTGGAAGATGCGGGCTGTTGGGGAGAAGCGGGATCAAACCTGTCGACTGTCTTTATTCCTATTCACCCAAACGACAGACAGCAGCGTTTTAAAGCGTCCATCCCGCATGTTAACCACCATCTCCTGACCAGTGTGCAGCAGCAGCACTTAGCTGTGTGTGTGCGCGCGCGCGTGTGTGTGTGTCACTTTTTGTTTTGATCTCTCCTCAAAGCACAAATTACCTGCAGTTTCTTTAAATCATTCATAGCCCACCACGCCACAGCAGCTTGAATTTAAAATGTAAATTCAGTGTTTTCGGATAGTTTCTTGCGATGTGTGTGTGAGTGAGTGAGGGTGTTTGCTTGTGTGTGTGTGTGAAGACTGCAGTGCTCTCTCGGCTTTCAGCGCTGAGGAAAACGCCGGGCAGTCTGCGGCTGCAGCCCGGGCTCTGCTCTGCTCTCCCCCGCTCCGGACTGGCCTCTTGCTTTTCTCACCCGGTGCGTCACGCCTGCTTTTGGACTTTTATTTAAAAATGATCAATTGCAGCGGGATACTGTCACCACGCCACACACACACATGCGCGCGCGCGCACACACACACACACACACACACACACACACACATCTCCGAAAACCCGAGCTAATTTAATAATTAAAAGCTTAAATAATAATTATAATAATAATTCATTTAGATTTTTTTGTGTGCAAAGGTCAATATATTTACGGTTTAATGTATTCCTGTTAAAATAACATAAATTCAAATCAAATAAAAAGAGAGCACAAAAGACGCTTTTTGTATTTTGCTCTAAACCGCAACTGCACGAGATCTACTGCCACGATCCTTTGCAGATTTTCTGTCTTTTGTCCAAAGTTCATGTAATGTCGCCTTGACCAGCGGTGGGTTCCTTTAGTCTGACCTCTTCCCTGCCTCTTTGTGTGTTTGGTAGGAAGTCCTAAAGCTTTTCCACGTCGGCTGGCTTTAAAACGCACCGCAACAGCTCCAAAGCGATTTTTCTTTCTTTCTTTCTTGTTTTCTTTTCTTTCTTTCTTTTTTTTTTTTTTTTGAAATCTTGCTCGTACCGTTCCTGTTTGCGTGGATTTAGAGTCGGAGATTGTTGTTGGACGCAGGGGCCCTGAGTGGCTTCTCTGTTGACTTGGAATGTAAACACCCTGAGACGTGTGTTTATGGGCCGAAAATGTAAAAAACCTATAGACAAACGTCAGAGAGGAGAGTGGTGTGTGATTGATGCCCCCGCGGAGAAGGGCCATTGTTTCTCACAGCCTTAGGGCCCCGGAGAAAGAGGAGTGAGGAGCCCATTTTGCCTGCGTTCATCTCCACCACCAGCACCCCCCCAACTCCCCTCTCTCTGCTAACCCCTCCACCCCCACACACACACTTTTTTTTTAACCTTTTTATTTCTCCCAGCGCCGACCAGATATGCACCGCAGAGATAACGCCAGGCTCTCAAACAAAAAGGAAATTTAATAATTTAAGAGCGCTCTGAATTCGGGAAAAGACGCTCGGATGTATATTTATACGTTATACGTCAGGGTTTTACGCACAAGGCGCGCGCATTCATGAAAGCTGGTTCTGTTAGCACCAATGAACTGCGGACAAATTTATTCTTGAAATAAATAAATAAATAAATAAATAAATAAATAAATAAGTTAGGAAAAGTTAATGTGTGTGTGTGTGTGTGTGTGTGTGTGTGTGTGTGTGTGTGTGTGTGTGTGTGTGTGTGTGTGTGAGCCTCATGGAAGTTCATAAAAGCAGTCCTGGTCCACCAGAGCATTTGGTATTTTCTTTGTTCCTGTGAGGTAGAGGTGCGATCAGCATCTACAAAGTGTTGGATGGACGTGCCATGCATTGGAAGAGCTGATAGATGGAGGTTCGCTGCTGGGGACTCAGACTGCCTCTGTTCCTGTGGTCGCATCTCAGAGAGACTCACTTAACTAAAGGGTCTGTACGAGGGGCAGAGACAGGGATATATATATATATATATATATATATATATATATATATATATATATATATATATATATATATATATATATATATATATATATATGAATACTGTTGCTGTTCTCATCTTAATATGGTAATATTTTTCTTTAATATGACATGACTTCATATCGCCTGACTCAATCTGACATGAAAAAAAACCAAAACAAAAATGCCTGAAACTCAGTTTACATATAACCGCAATTCTGAGAGCGACAATCCGTTTTGGCGTGCAAACACAAAATCCAGAAGATTGCAGATTGTTTTGTTGTTTGTTTGTGTTTTTCTTGCTGTTTTTGCGCAAGATTCGGTCCAGTCCTTGTTGAGTCTGCGTGGACGAAACATTTTCCAAGCTACCAATCGACTAAAAGCCTCATCCAACCCGAACCAGGACTGACTGCTGCTGCTGCTGCAGCTGCTGCAGCTGCTGCTGCTGTGTGTGGATGAGTTGTTTGGTGCCTGGGCCAAACGTGCCGTTTTCTCTCCATTCTTTGCGCTCCTGTCTGTTTATTTTCCTTTTGTTCTGTCGTATGAGTGGAAGAATAGTAGTGTGTTTATGTGTGTGTGAGCCAGAGAGAGAGAGAGAGTGTGTGTGTGTGTGCCGTGTATGTTGTGCAGTGTAAAGCCAAGCGAGTCTGTTTCCATACGCACTGGTTACCTTCATGAAACACTCACCGTACAGACAGTCAGGTTAGAATATAATGCTGCTGTTTTAAAGATGTTTTTCCCCGTTGATGAATAATGCTTGTTTGTGTAAACTTCAACAGCGGCTGTCTCTCAGCCTTTCCTCCAGCGAAACATCACCGCCTGGCTCTGACTTGTCCTCTCTCTCTCTCTCTCTCTCTCTCTCTCTCTCTCTCTCTCTCTCTCTCTCTCTCTCTCTCTCTCTCTCTCTCTCTCTCTCTCTCTCTCCTTCTCTCTTTCCGCAGGACATGTCGGGGACTCCGTTTCTGCCGTGCACTGCGCTCCACACAGCGAAGGGAGCGCGAAGTTCATAAAAAGGGATTACTATCATATTTTCTTTTTTTCTTTCGGGGCTCTGGGTGCCTGAAACCTTCAGTGCCTCTGGATTTTTATTTTATTTTTATTTTTTTTGGAAATTTTTATTGTTTTTCTTATTTTTTATTTTTTTACTTTGGATTTTGTGGGAATTTATTCGCTTCTCATCGGGATGGAAAGCCGCGATTTCGCCCCGCCGCACCACCTCCTGACAGAGCGGAGCGCCCTGGTGCACAGCGCCGCTTCTCGGATCGCGCCGGGCGGCCACAGCTCCGTGCAGCACCCGGCGCACTTCCAGCCCGGGAAATACTACTCGTCCCACCTACCCATGGGTCCGCACTCAGGTCGGTGTTTCTAAACGCGCTTGTGTTTTTCTGTGTTTTATTATTATTATTATAGATTTTTTTTTCTGCTGTGTGAAAGTTTGATGCAATAGTTTTCTCAGCGCTTGCTGTTGCATAGCTTTAATGCTGACTTCAAAACAACTTTGAACTAAAATTCAGAACGGAAATGTGTGATTTCTCTGTGGTGATCAAAGGGAGAGAAGGAGAAGATTATTAGTCGACGGCAGCTCGGGAACAAACGCAGAAAGCTGCCCGTTTTTACACGAGACACAGCTTAACATTTACAACGTAGACTATTTTATTTAGGCTATTTTATTTACTTTGTACTTCAGTCTCAGAAGAATAAAAAAAATCGAGAATGATTTAGTCTCATGCAGTAAGAGACGAACAAACAACAGCGCGCTCTTGTCATACATTCATGCAGAACTCATCAGTTCATAATAAATAAACCATTCGGCTCATTTAATACAAAAACAACAATTTGTTATTAAGTTAAATTTTGTCGTTCGGAGGTGAAGGTTCGGGTCACATGCTCGTGTGTTCTGGTCCCAAACGGGGTGAAGAGGAGTTGTGTGTAATAATCCGCTCTCTATATTGAGCGGGGATGTGACGGGGTGCGAATGAGTTGACAGTGCATGCATTAGATTTAACAAGTAGCTTTGGTATCCTGCTTCAATAAGGGAGGAGTGTGTGTCTGCGTGTGTAGGTGTATGTGTGTGTGTGAGTGTGTGTGTGTGTGTGTGTGTGTGTGCACGGAGGCGGAAAAAGAGGGAGAAAGAGAATTATTGCTGAAATCTTTAATTGGATATAAAGACCTTGGAGTGACCGGATGAGTGGGATCCAGTAGTTCAGGCAGAACAATCTGCGGTCGTTATTTTGAAGTGGACCTGGTTCTTTGAGAGACACTGGTACCGAGAGTCCGGTGTGTCTGGTGTGTGTAGGACACACACACACACCGCCTCTGTCTTCACACACAACACTGTCCTTCACAAAGCAGACCTAGTACTGATATCACCGAAATTAAGAACTGTCCATATATATATATATATATATATATATATATATATATATATATATATATATATATATATATATATATATATTAGTTGTCCTGAAATTACTATCTAATGATCTAGGCACATGATCGAGTGATTTCAATTATATGTGCCTTGAGGCTTCATTCTAAAAATTGTGCATTCGTCTTCACAACATTTTATATTTCATACAGTCTATGTATAATATACAAAATATGAACTACCTACCAATATATCATACAACAAACAATATATTCTTTCTATATTTCTTTTATATAAAAATATAAGAAAATGGCTGGGATTTAAAAAAAATATCTATCTATCTATCTATCTATCTATCTATCTATCTATCTATCTATCTATCTATCTATCTATCTATCTATCTATCTATCTATCTATCTATCTATCTATCTATCTATCTATCTATCTATCTATCTATCTATCTATCTATCTATCTATCTATCTATATGTATGTATATATATATATATATATATATATATATATATATATATATATATATATATATATATATATATATATATGTACATATGTGTGTGTGTGTGTGTATGTGCGTGAGCCTGTGTGTGTTTATATTTATTCCACCTTCTATTGAAGCATTTTCTAATCTCCTACAAGTATAAATGTGTCAGGTGTCACCTCTCCTGCTGAGCAGCCTTTATATAAAGCTATAGACATTTCATGTTAATTTTAATTGCTAATCCGTGTAATGTAGAATATATAATTGTGGAGATTTTAATAATGATGGGGGGGTAAGGGACAGGGGGAATCATTGCTTTTGAAAGCATGCTCGGCAGGAAAAGGCATCTTGACTCAGATTCCCTGAATCTAAATGATTACTTTTAAACATACATGATGAAGTATTCTGTTGCCTATTTTTTTTCTATTTATTTTTTTCTGAAATTTGACGAAAATTGTTCAAGCAAAAGAAACGCTCCACGTCATTCTTGAATCAATCATTAACTCTCATTTGTCTTGCAAAACAATTGAAATGCCAATTTGACTGATATTGTTGCTTGCTGGCATTACAGCGCCCATTTTAAAATTGATTTGGTAATGTTAAAAGGTGGTGGGTTGGGGTAGGGGCAGGGGGGAGTAAGTATTGTAATTTAGGGTGATAATGCTATTGAAATATATTCAAGAAGGCCTCTCACTCCGTCTCAAGGTGCATGACACTGTATTGAGATTCCACATATTCAGACTCTCCATGCATGTCCCTTATGGGGTTCTGACTGACATGATGGGCATGGAGGATTGTTGTTTAGGGGTGGGGGAGCTGGATACATGTGTGTACGTGTGTGTTTGGTTTGAGGTTAGGATGAGATGGGGTGGGGGGGTTACCTTTGTCCTCACCCCCCTTAGAGACTCGGAGAGCTGTACGCCTGGCCCTAGGCCTCGGCACAGGGGGTAGATATGATGTGGAGTTGGGCGTAGAAGAGCAGGAGGAGGAATGGGGGAGCTCAGGAGGTGGCAGGGTTGTTTCAGATTTTTGTAAAAAAGACACACACATCCACATCTCACCAGACTCGCTGTGTCGCTTACAAAAATTCAAAGGAAAAAATTTAATACAATAAAAAATAGACTCTCCAGATCTGCTTTTTTTTCACATCCCAGAGAACCTGCAATCCATCAATTTGCTGAAGCCTCTCATTTAGATCAGCATGGTGTCTGCTTGAATATGGTTTCTCTTGACAAAGTGGTGGAATGACAGACGCATACCAGTGCCATAAGACTCAGCCCCACAATGATATTACGCAGGCGTTCAGATTACTGATAGGAGCGCTGGGAAAGCCTTTGTGTCTGTCCGTCCGTCTGTCTGCCTCCCCCTCTCCTCTCCGTCTTTACCCTGTTGGCTTTTATTCACTTCTCCCTTTTTCTTCTTTTTCTTCCCTGCTCTGTGATGTTAGCCCCTGGCAGCAGTCACCTCACTGTGTGTGTTTATGTGTGTGTGTGAGATTAGGGTTAGGTTTAGCCTGAAGTAGCACAGGTGTGCAGTATTGTGGAGGGAGTGGCAGTGCTTGTCATTGAACAGGTGTGTTACTTCCCAGACAGCAGACGGTTTTTGTTTACATGGTTGTGCGTGTGTGTGTGTGTGTGTGTGTGTGTGGGACCTCGTATTGGAGTTTATGTTAGTGTCATGCTACACAAACACTCATTCTCAACTCTGTAGGGTTCATATTCTCAGTTCCTCCTTATGTTGTCAGAGTAGATAACCTCCCATTTGATTGTGTCTTGCCTCTCTCTTGCTCTGATTCCCTTCATGTTGAGTCTTGTTAGCCAAACTCCAGATCCTGCGCTGAATATCTGCGCCCCTATCCGCTCATCATAATCATGCCTGGAAAAAATAATCTTGTGGGCTCTTGGAAGTTTCTTGACTTTGATCGTAACACCAGCATGTGCAACACACACCCCTTCATTACTTCCTCTTTGTACGTGCTTGCTGTTTTTGTGCATGGAATTTGGGGAGTCTCGGTCAATGCGTGTCATTGTGTTAAGCCAGAAAAGCGATGAGATGACGAGCAACGCAGAAACGGGGGGATGGGGTGTAAGTGGGTGGGAAGGAGATGGTTTGAATCTTTCCACCTGGTTGGTAATCCAGTCAGATTACCACTGCCTGACAGCACCCAGTAGCCGTCTTCCCCCGACTCCCCGGGCCAGCGTATCCTACGCCTCTTAAGAGTCTGAGTGAGTGAAAGCAAGAGAGGAGACGCCTGCCTGTTTGTGTGTGAGTGTGTGTTTCTGTATGATTGGAACACAGAGAGCTGAGTCAGTAGTCGTTGGTGGATAAATCCCAGTCATAAGAATTATCCACCCTTGCTCCCAAACCCCTACCCATCCTACTCTGGGTACAAGGGGGCACATCTCGGGTGCAGTGTGCCAGACGACCCCCTGCCTGGAGGAGACAGCTGGTGAGGGCTGTGGCCAGCCGAGCCAAGGCTGGAGGGAGAAGAGTGTAAACTGTCAGCTTGGTTTGATTCAAAAGGGAGAAAAAAAATTGATTATGACCCAAATTTAATCAATACTGTGTCATGGTCAACTGGACTGTGCTACAAGGAAGAAATTAAAGTAGACAATGGTTTAGAAAAAAAATAGCAATTTTCAAAAATGGGTATTTAAATAAAAATTGTACGGGGCTGCTTGGTACAACATTTAGTATGAGGAATATTTGTCAAGTGTCATGTATTGTATTCGGTTAATTTGTGGATTTTTATCTTTCTTGACAACAATACTTGATTTGTATCATAGTGCTGGAGATGCTATAGCACACTGTGTTTGTGGAAACACCAGGATGATGCAAATGAAAAAGAAGAGTGAAATCAATGTGGCAACATTCAAAAATGTGGCAATTGTGTGTTTTCTGCCAACAAAGTTTCTTCAGTGTCTGCAGTTTGAAGTCGTGATACCTGACAAAGTGCTGGGTATGGCCCGTGTTTTCTCCAGCGGTTTGGGGCAAGCATAATTCTGCCCTTCCCTCACCTGCTGCTGAGCACTGATAGAGTTCGCAAACTGCTAAAATTGTCTGCTTGGAAATATTTTTGGTCATAAAAAAAACAAATAAATCTGTAAAGCAGCTGGCTGCAGGCTTGCTACGCGATCTCAACTTATAACCCAGCTAATATCAGCGTGTCATGCCAATTTGTAAAGAGCGGTGACAAAACCTCACAGCAGTAGTAAAAATTGGAGGTTCACAATAAATCTTCCCAAATTTTCTTCATTTTAGGAGATCGGTGATGGGCCGATCTTATCTGCCTCAGCAAAGGTCTAAAAATCAACCACTGTCCTCTACTGCCCCGTAGTGTGAGAGGTCTGACTGACAGACTGTCCCAGTGGGACCTAGGCTGCTTGGATGCGAGCTCCTAAATCCAATACAACAATGGAAAAAACAAATCAGATTTAAAAAAGAAAAGGTCCAGCATTGTCAGGAAATTGTCCGGTGAAGCTACAGAAAAATCATTTCCATTTCAAATTCCACTTTATGCAAATGCATTAAAAAGGTTCTTGAGTGTATCACTACAACTAATCATGCTGACCTGAGAATAAGAGACTGGAGCCACCTGAGGGCTGGTATCAGTGCAGAGATAAAGAAAAAGTGTAAGTGTATTATGGAGGCTTTGACGGTGGAGTTTGGGGTGTAGGGTGGGGGACACTCACGTTTGCTCCAAAGAGCAAGTGTCTGTGACGGAAAGACTTTTGTCTCGTCTCCAGCTCCCTTCCAAGTGGAGAACAGCTGCTTATTGTTGGTAGCAGTGATTTGAAAGGGAATGGGGCGCGTTTGGTTGCGACATCTCTGGGGTGTGAACACACACCGCCATCTGATGACTTGGCATGTAAGAGGAAAGCGCCAGACTTCCTGTGTCCATGTGGTCGCCTCTTTCCCTCTCGCTCTTCTTCTTGTTTTTCTTCTTCTTCTCCTCCCTGTTCTTCTTTCCCTTTCTGGCCAGACTTTCCTCCTTGCTCCTCCCTCCTCCTCCCCCTTCTGCTTTTCTCTTTCACTTCCCCTTCACCAGGGCATTCGCTCCTCTCAGCTCTTCGAGTGGTGCTCCAGCCCTCCTCCTCTTTCTCTTCCTTCTTCTCCTCAGAGCCATGTTCCTCCCTGCTCGCCTCTGCTCTCTTCTCCCTTTTCAATCGATCCCCACACCTCTTATATCCATCTCCCGTCTCCGTCTGCCTCCCTCTGCAACCTTTCTCCTTCCTTGTGTTGTTAGCAGGCCTGCATCTCTCAGCACTTCTCTCATTTCTGTCTCAGTTTCGGTCTGCTTCCCCCCCTTCTTCCACACTGCCTTGTTTGTTTCTCCCTTCTCCTTTTCTCTCCCCACCACACGGCCGGTTGTTAACGGGCCGTCCCGGGGCAGCTCGGCCCGCGGCCAGCTCACTAAATCAGAAACGTTTGGAGGATTTGGCAACAGGGAGTGAGAGCTCAGCGAGGCGCCTTTGAAGTCAGCGGAATGAGAGGAAAAATGATGTTTTAAACACAAGGCTAAAACAGCTTCTTGCTCTGTCGGAAGAGGTGCCGCTTGCATTCATTTGCAAATACAGGACCTTGCAAAGTATTTATACCCAATAGAAATGTTGACATTCAGTGGATTTTAATAGAATTTTATGAAAGACCAATACAAAGATCTGCATAATCATGAAATTGTAGGAATATTCAAAGTTGGGTATCAACAATTTTTATAAATATAACGTTGGAAAGTCTTGTCATGCCTTTCGATCTAGCCCGCTTTACTTTGACACCACTAAAGGCCCCCATGGTTCAGTTTGTATTCGCACGTATCTTTCACACGCAGTGCCAGACCATATCTGGACACACCTTCATTTCAGTATACATCACACCACATAGGATTCTTCATAGGATCAAGAAAGTGATGGACAACCCTGACCATCCTCTTCACAAGACTGTCTTGGGAAGGCAGAGCATCTTCTGTCAGAGTCTTCTTTAATTTAGTGCAGTACAGCCGTCATGATCTTCAATAACTCTTTGAAGAATCTAAATCAATGAGTTACAATAATATCTAATGTCCCTTTGGGATTAATAAAGTATTTTTGAATTTTAATTTTAATAAAGGTAACACCTTTCTATGGACAGCCTCCTCTGTTGATGAACTTTGCAGTTTTCGTTCATAAAACTTCAGCCATTTGTCAGTCTTTCTAGATAGCCACACCAACAAACGTCTGACCAATCGCACAACACTTCACTCAGAGTTCTGTTGAAACAATTCAGCCTGGTGTCAAGAAGGAGAGGAGGCAATATTTGTCACACGACTACAATTTCAACGCCTTCGTTGAAGTACTGGAAAGCCTTAAATCAAATCTGGCCGTCTTAGAAGTTACCTAGATAGAAAAGTCCATCTGCATGTAAGTTAATCAAAGCAGAGATTCCTTGGTTTCTAGCATCATGGAAAAAAAGCAGACAAGGTGGGGAAACAAACATCTAAATGGACATACATGGAACATCTCTATTAGCACAATGCATCCATTATTGAACATACACTGACCAATCAACACATGGAGATCCACTTTAACTGACAGTTCATACAAGGGGAGCATTAATCAGACGTCAAAGAGGTGCATGGTAGCTAAAGGCACATACATTCCAGCTCTACCTTCCAGCAGAACAAGTCTTCATACAGTCAGAACTATAAAAGAACCTTTTAGGTCAATGCATGCTCAGGTGTTAGAATGGCTTTTGAAAGTCCAACTGATTCTTGGGTTTGCAAGACTTCAAAATGGTAATAAAACATACAGCAGATGCTCTTCGTCCATTCTGACTCAACTGGAGGTGTGAAGAATGAGAAAATAAAACTTAACTCTAAATGTGTAAAGTCAGTAGAGACAGTAAAACCCCCAGCAGCCAAAGGTGGTTCTGTAGTCTTGAAACAAATACAGGCCACAAAAATCCATGTAGCATTATCCTTCCCTACTTTGTACCACTCCGTCACAGTGGTACAAACATCAATGGATTTCCTGATGAAATCCATTGATGTTTCCAATTTTAAGGTCACAAAATTTGAAAAACTGGACGTCAATACTTTTACAAGGCGCAGCTTTCAGCCAAAGACAGGAATGCATGAAGAAAACCTTGCATGATGCCTGAAATGGAACTTTAACACAAGCTTTAATTGCCTGTTTTTCATGACGTTGCTCCTGTTCAGAGGGGCCAAGGCAATTCCGTATTGACGCAGAGTCGCATCACAGACTTGCAGGTCCACAAGCCTCTAAGCGACATGGCCGCAACCGCTGCAACCCCCTTATCACAACCAACACCTGAGCCGGGCCTGCGCCGCCACAGGTCACGTTTGCGCCTGACTCAGCTGACCTGCTTGACTCAACGCGGCGCTTCGTTCTCAGCTGCCGTGTTTTTTTTTCTTTTTTCTTCTCCATTCCAGTCATTTCAACCCCGTTCGCCTCATTCACATTGTAATAGGCTCCATTCAGGCCAGTCTATGTCCAGTTTGTTTTGCTGTCAGGCGTTTAAGATGGATGCATAGAGGTGGGAGTGGAGGCGGGGGGGTTGCAGGTTCATCTGGAGGTGAGGTTAAAGGATGCAGAGTTGTCGAACGGCCCATTGAACGCAGCACCCTTTGCTTTTCATGAGCCACACTGCTGCTGCTGCTGCTGCTGCAAGCTTGGATTGAACAGATTTAGCATTTGGTGTGAAAGACAGCTAATGTGCTCTAAATGGGAAATAGGTACATATCGGTGTGTGTTTCTACGTGTGTGGGTGTGAAGGAGTAAAGAAAGAGAGAGAAGCAGCTGTGTGGAACAGCATGGATCGTTACACAGTGACTCACATGAAAGCATTAAGTATATTCAGGAACCTTTTGTTGAATATACATGGAGTTGTGTGCAGCTGTGTGTGTCTGACTCGGTTTGCGTGCGTGTGTGTGTGTGTGTGAATGAGCGAACCCTCTCCCAAACTCTTGCCCGAGCTGAGGGTTGTGAGAAGAGAAACAAGAAAAGAGGGCAAGAAAGTCTTAAAAAAACCCAGATCCGTCATCAGTCATTCATGGCTAATCAGTCTCATGGGACACACACACGGTGCATACACACACATAGAGACACACGCATACACGGAGAACTGAGGTCCTAATCCTACTGGGACTGCTCGTGCCTCAGTGTGTGCCTGTCTAAATTCTGGATCCAGGCTGATTAGAAGCTGTCTCTCTCTCTCTCTCTTTCTCTCTCTCTGTCTCTCTCTCTCTCTCCTCCTACCTCCAACTCTGCATCTTTGATTGCTGGTAAAGTGTCTTGTCTTCCCCTCTCTGTTTTTCTGACGAGTCTTTTTAATAACCACCTACTGTCTCTTCAGCCCGTATTTGATGTGTGTTTTGGTGAGATTTGGAATGCATGTGTGCATGCATAATCCAGGGACCTCGTTTGTGTGACGCTGTACTATTTTTTAAAGGTTTTTTTTTATTTTATTTTATTTGCCAGAGCGTGCTACGCGCTCCTACCTGTTCCTGCTTCGTCAGTAGCATTGCCTGTGTTTTTATCGTGTTTCCTCACTTATGTCAGTGCTGTCGTTTTTCAAGTAAAATAAGCTACACTGCAAAAAACCAGTAGAATAAAATGCACAAAGTGTCGTGATAATTTTGCTCATATGATTTGTTTTGTCAGAAAGTCAGAAAAAAAAGGAACTTTTTTGTCATAAAGCTGTAAAACTTCACAAAAACAGTAAAAAAAAGCTTAATGAATCTGTTCTAGATTGATGGCACAATAAACGTTTACCATGGAAACTGTACAGTTGTTTGAATTTAGTTCTTATAAAATATTAATTTTACATTAGTTAATATATTTAATTCAAATGTTCATAGTATTGATGACCAGCGTCATCCAGATGAAAAGCAATTTTTTTTAGTGCAGTACAAAAACTTTATCAGTTTTTTTTAAATGAACATTTACTGAGTCGATTATTAACTTATAAACTTATTAACCAACCTGGTCAATATTGGGTAATATTTAACATACTGCAAGTTGTTATGAAGCAATAAGCATCTGAAAATAGCATAACAATTTAATTAACATAAAAGAAAATAAAAAAAAATCTAATTTTGCAGTTATGTACACAACATAATGGGTATCTTGGTTTTGTAAAATCTTTCATATTCTTAAACCATGTTCTGAAATGTCCTTTCTTTTTATGAATAAATGAAATGACCCAGATATTACTAAAAGTTACTATTTCAGGTTTGCAAAAAAATGAATCTCATCGTTGATTCAAAGATAAAAAGGGTGATATAAAGTCAAGAGCATGTCTTTCATTTGTTTAACTAAGCACCAAGTGTGCTTTCTTTTTAAAAAAAATGTGAAATGAGCCTAGCATCCATTTATAGAAACTTCTAACTGAAAATATTTGTTTTTCATTCAAAATCTCTTTCTAAAAACTCAGCAGTTTTTATATTCTATATAGAAATATTATATATAGAAAAAGCATTGAAAGCATTCATTTGGTTCTTTCACTTCGTTGGGAGTTTTTCCTTCATACACACTAAAACAGTCCTGTTTAAAAATCAACATAACGGCCTCATAAATGAATCATTTGTGTATTTATTGCTCAGCAAACTTCGAGAATAGCTGAATAATTATAGCCATTTTAAAGCAACACAACAAATATGCACCTGCTTTTCAAAGAAGTCACTTCTGGGGTTCGACATTTAGAGTCGGTGCTCTCTGCTGTTTTCTACTGCGGCGCGTTATAAATAAAAAAACTAATAAATAAGCGGACTGCATCGAAACGCCAGAACTAGAAGGAAAATAATCATTAGTCACAACTCTAATATGACGTTCATGCACTTCCACTCCTTTTCTTAACCCCATAAGTCTCTATTTCTCCGTGGTTTCCTTTTGTTTATTATCCCTCCCTGTCTTTTTTTTTCATTTCTTCTCTGTTGATCTCTCAAATAAACTTTCATTCCTCTGTAAACATTACAGTAATAAGGGAATATAAAGAGCTGAAATAAGGTCAGACTGGGTTATTCTCACCTGTTTTCTCCACACACCTCTCTCTCTCTATGTTCGCTGTCTGCTGATCTCGTTTCTCTCTCTTGTTCAGCTTCTTCTCCTTCTCTCTCTTGCACACTCACACTCACACACACACACACGCACACGCACGCACACACACACACACACACACACACACACACACACACACACACACACACACACACACGCGCACACACACACACGGCGCACTCACTTTCTGACGCCCACACAGTCAGCGTGCTGGAAAGACATGGGCGTACACATACACGGCGACGCGGGCACAAACACACCGACACCTGCATGTTGAGTCGTTGAGGGTCTAATTTAAGTAAAGTGCTTCTCTAGGAACCACAACCCCTCGACTCACGATGATGGAGGGCGATACGGCACGATGACGGGGTTGAACACACATGTGCAGGGTAATACAGAGACGCTTGCACACACAGACACACACACTCAGCCTGTGCTGATGCTGAGCTGCAACTCTGTGTGGTGTGAGCGTTGTGTAGATGGCTTGCAAGTAGCATGTTGCAATAATAATGTGATATTTGATCCCTGCAGGGAAACTCACAGTGTCTGGTGTTGCTGGCAGACTTTACTGTATGGCCAGTTTAAGCAGCGGCAGGGAGGACTGAGTGTTTGCAACAGGATCCCTCAGTGGGATGGATGCTTGATAACTTGGATGTGGTTAAATCTGGGTCTGCTGGTTCGAAGGATGTCGTCTCCTCCGCTGCAGCCGCCCTCTTCCTTCGCTTCTGCAGTGTATGTGTGTTTGTTTCCGCTGGAGTTTAAACTAACTTAAGCCAGAGCCGAATTGTGCTGCACCGCTGCTGCAGATCCTGGGCTGCAGCAGCAGCAGCAGAAAAAAAACAAACAGAAAAAAAACAACATTAAAAATAGCTTCAAAACTTTTGTTTCCTTTAAGCTTTAGGGCGACAGTTGGAGAAAAAGCAAAGAGCTCTCTGGAGGGTGTCACACACACATAAAACAGAAACAAAACTGTGAATAGAAATATACATTTTCACATCTGTCATTTATTTATTTTGCAAAATTCTGTTGAAGTTTTGGAATTTAATTTCTTTGTGCTTTTCCTTTTTTCTAAATCAGATTTGAAATGATAAATATAGAAAAAATGGTTTAAATTTAAGTTTAAGCTGAATGTTTCAGCCTGAATTCAGTTTTTGTATTCAGACCTTCAGAATAAATTAAGTTTATATTTTTATGGTGATTTGAGCTTATTAGGATAAAAATGACTATTAACCAATTAAAAAATTCTAGCTTAAGGATTTGTAATATTAGACACTATTCAAAGGCTCTCCACTAAATTTGCATATATAATTTATTAGATAATAAAGGAGTTTTGGGTCAGAGAGGAGAGAGTCAGGTACTTGGAGTAGAGTCACAATTTTTTGACGTCTTTCAAATTATTCTTTGTTATTTATGCAGATGATTTACATCTGCATCATTATTTTCAATTTCTGACGTAAAAGGTAAAACTTCAACAAGAAGACCAGTCTGTTGTTTTTTTTTTTTTATCATCAAGTGGATTGAAGGGAAAATATGGAGAGCATCAAGCTTATGGCTTCATTAATTAGAGGCCTAATTAATGTAGCCAGGAAACATTGTGCTAACCTGCTGATATATTATGAGCTGCAATAACAAACACAGTATAATTTCCTTAAAAGAACACAGCATATATAGTACATTAACTGATTCTAAATCTGAGATCCTGAACATCATTAAATGAGAAAAGAACAATAAGAGGAATTCTTTTCATGAATTTTGATGTGAACGTCTGTAAATTTGCCCCATGTGGAATTTGCTAACAGTCCTTCATTGTGAGCTAGCTTCAGGGTCTGCAACCTCCAGAGCCACATGTGGCTCCTTGGCCCCTCCACTGTGGCTCAAACTAAACCAAATAAGAAGTGTTTTTAATTATCAAGGTAATAAAAAAGGCTGGTTTTGGCAGTTCATCTTTATGTTTACATGCATGGAGTATCAACAACAGAAGGGCACCAATGCTGCAAGGCTTTTATGAGTCATTTAACCTTTTTTCATTTTAGATTTTATTTATTTAAGTGGCCTTCGTATCTTTCTTCATCTTCCTTATTTATGGCCTCATTCTATAAAATAAAGTTTTTGGGTATTTTTTTGCGTTGCAATAGGAAGATAAATTATTTTAGCTTTCAACAGAAGTTATTTAATTTAGCATGTTTCTAAAATCTGTCTTGTTTCTCGGCTCAGACCATATTTGATCTTGCAGCAGTTGGGGAAAAGTGGCTCTTTGAATTGTAAAGGCTGCTGAACTCTGAGCTCGCTGCTACATGTCTAAACTCTGCTTGCTTTTAAATGTGTATCTAAACACAGTGTGAGCAATGCTGTAGTTCAGGTTTACTGAGACAAACTGCATTAGCAAGGTTTGTGTGAACTTTTGTTTGCAGTAGCTTTTGTGCAACAACTGTAGATTAGGAACAACAAGATGTAAATCTGAAATGATGGACACACACACACACCCCCGCACACACACACACACACACACACACACACACACACACACACACACACACACACACACACACACACACACACCCACACACCCACACACACACACACACACACACACACACACACACACACACACAACCATACCAGGTTTTATTTGAACTCAGTCTTTGCTGTGTGTACATTTTCCATGTGTGGAATTTGTTGGATGTCCTTGGTTGCTATGCAGCCACTAGCTGGCCTTAGCTAAAAAATAAATACTACAAGCTATTCTGTGCCTGTTTTTTGAGCAACTTATTGTCTAAATCTGAGTTTTTTGAAAAACACTACAGCACAAAGAGGAAGACACATCTAGCTTTTTGACTGAATTCAAATTTGAATCACTGTACATTTTCTAAATAGCATTTCTAGTTTGTTGTCTGCCCTTCATTGTTGATTAGGAATTTTTTGTACAAGGTCATATTAAAATTAGAGTATTTGCTTTAAAATGTGCATGTTTTTGAATAAATTACGCAATTACAATTATTGACTCAAACTGAAGCTAAATTGGAGAAATCTAGAAGACAATAGAGACAAAACCATATAAATGTTTCTGAGTTATATATGGAAACCGCACCAACTGTCTAAAACTGTTGGCTGACAATAAAACAAACGATAAAAAATATTAGTTGAGTCATGATCACTGCATGAAAAAAGAACAAAACATTCTTTGTTTTGGCCTGAATTTAATTGCTTCAATGTCTTTAAATTTTCTGCAAGGTCAGTTTGTTGACTGTCCTTCACGATTAGCTAGTTGCTAACTTGTGAAGTCCAACATGGATGCTTGATTTATATAATTCATTTTTAAAATTCCCGTAGCACTGCTGTAACCTCAACCGTCTGTGAAATAATTAGTATTTATCGTCTAAATATTTAACTACTGTCACCTGATAAATATCTTTTAAATTCTTGGTCCAAACACTTCGCCTCGCTTCTTCTTAAAGAGCCTTCGAGTGGAAAAGCTGAATGGAAACAGGAATGTAAAACAAACAAATCCTTCCAACATGACAGGGACTTTACTGTGTCCTCTTTTCTTATTTAGGCTTTGAATACCTTAATGGGTTTTTTTTCTGTCTGAGCTTTTTCTTTTTGTAAGTCAGGACCAAACTGATCAACATGTCCCACTTCATCAAACAACTCATTTTTATCCTAATTTTGATCAAGTGAGCTCATCTCTCTACTGTGACATTAGTAATCTGGTCTCCTCTGCCAGCCTCCATCCTCTGGATTCTCTAATGAATTTATCAGTCTCCACTTCTGATATAAAATATATTATACAAAATGTAATTTGAAACACCATCTAAAGAAATATTGAACAATTACATCACATTGCCTATCATCTTTAAGTATGGATCATATCCTGCCATAAACTTTCTTTGACTCATAGGTAGTCATACAGTTAGCAGGGAGTCATGCAGTATATTGTTTCAGTAAAAAAAAAAACAGGGTGTGCAGTTGAGATTGAAAGCTAGATTGTCAAATGTAAAGTTGTAAAAAAAAAAAAAAAGTAAAGCTGCAAACGTTCACAAGTGATTAACTTCTTTTGCATTCGGTTTGGAGATTCACTCTTCCCGTGGTGAGGTGGTCTCGTTTGGACTGAACCGGGTTTGGACCTGACTCTGGGTGTGTTTCATCCATCAGTGGGCACACACACCTTTCATGGTCAGTAGTTGTCTTCATTACAAATGTGCGCAAGTCTTTGGCTATATTCTGCTAATGTAAAAAAACACACACACACACACACACACAATTTTGTGAGTATGGTGTTTCCATTAAATAAGAAATAGAATTCAAGTCAGGTGTGAATAAATTTATTCATATGATGGGTCATTAAAAATTATAGAACCTCTTACCACTTCCTGTCGTTTTCTTTGTCGTTTTCGGCAGTAGTAATGTTGATCATATGACTCATACAATCATAAAAAAAACATTTCAATACGACAAAAAATACCTCATCCTGCCACAACAACAATCAAAAAACATGCTTTTGGAAATTGGTGTGTTTCCTTTAAGCAAATTTATTTTCAGAATTTCCAGTTATGCAATTTTATGGTTGATGGAAACAGTGCTACTGTGTGTGTGTGTGTGTGTGTGTAAGTGTTTTAGTGTGTTTGCAGACTGAATGGACCAGAGGCGTGGCATTGGCATGTTGGACTGAATAACACACACACACACACACACACACACACACACACACACACACACACACACACACACACATTATCACCCTTCACTCTCGGCTCTTCTTAACCATCAGCAGCCTTATGCTCTTCATTAGCCTTGTGTGTGTTGCTGTGTGTACCCCTGAACTGAGTATCTGTGTCTCATTCTGGCCCACGCTGGAGGAGCGCTGTCATGTGATCCAAATCCTCTTGTTTTTTCTGCTATAACTTGGAAAAGCTTACTTTGACAACCTTCTCCTCCGCACCCTCTTCCTGCTTCCCAAGAATCTCTCCTGTTGTGAGTTCCTGTTCTCCATGACCAAAAATGGTCCTTCCTCCTGTTGCGGGTGGGTGGCTGTGTGGTGTCCATTAAGTCTGTGGTCAAAAACATTTTCCTCCTCACTCGCAGTCAGCAGACTTCCGTGGGGCGGTCGGGAAACTTTGAGCAACACCTCAATTCTTTTTTTAGTCTGTTCCAACAGTCTCACATTCGGTACAATCCTGTACAGTTTTTCCCCCTCTGTTTTTGTGCACTTAATTTCTCTTTTGAATTATTTCTTGTAATTCTTGTGAAGTGGGCTCCGTCAGATGATGTTTCTTTTGAGCGTAAGGACTTTTAATGTCATAAAAGCACAAGTGTAGATGCAGTGAGTTACAACTTTGACTACCGGAGCCTCGTGAAGGCATAAAGAGAGAGTGAGAGAAACGTGTGTGTCTGTGTGTGTGTGTCTGTGTGTGTGTGTGTGTGTGGTGGATGGCGATGCTCGGGTCTGCAGACTGGGAGTCAGGCTTTGCTGTTCATAGTCTGCTGATTTATGCGCCTCACAGGGAAATCTCTCATTTGTAGCTCTTTCATCTCATTTTTCTCCCCCTCCAATCTTTTTCTCGCTTTCTCTCTCTCTCTCTGTCCTCTCTCTTCTTCCCGGTGTAATGTGATTCAGCATGGCTGCTTGTCCCAGGCGACATGCCATGCTTTGCTTGTGCACCATTCTTCCTCTCTCTCTGTCTTTCTCTCTCTCTCTTTCTGGAACATGAATGAGTCAAGAGGAATCGCTGATGAATAATGAGATAGAGCAGGAGGAAAATGCTATCTGGATCAAGTCGAGCAAAAGAACCACTCTTCTGCCTTGAGCATGTTCTTTGTAAAGCACCGCTCTGCCGTTTACTCACACATTGAATGTGTTGATGTCCCCAGTGCCACAATGCTTTTATGGACCTGTGGGTGTGTGTATGTGTGCGTGTGTATGTCTGTGTGAGGGGGTTTCTAAGCGCCTTCCTTAACCGACTTGTTTGAGTAGCCCTGTCACTTGCGCAATGCCATGGTGTCAAAACAGATCAGAAAGGTCTGGCTTGACTCCTGCCCCTGAACACACACAAACACACCCACACACGCACACACAAATCTGAACACACACAGAGCCGGAGGCTCGGTGCCAGGGCTCTTGGTGGTTGGAGGCTCATGAAAGGGTCGGCCTGACGAGAGGTTGCCAAGTGTTCGGCAATAAGCGTAACAGCCAAGCTAACGAGAGTCAAAACCTCTGACACACACACACACACGCATACACACACTGAGGCTGCACATTCAGACTCTTGAGGTGTCTCAACTAGTCCAAGAGTGTATGAGTGTGTCGCAGAGAGAGTTCAGTATATCAGCATGAGCACAGAGTGCTTTTGTTAATTGGAAAATGTGACAATACGACACAAGAGGATATTGATCTTCAATTGGATGGAGATTGATTTAACTCATCATCCTTCCAGGTATGTGTGTGTGTATCTGCGTGTGTGTTTGTGTGTGTCTATTGATCAGCAGCAGTCCATTCAGAGAGATGCAACAAAGGAAATCACTCCTCTGCTTCATCCTTGTTTGCTTCTTCCCCTGTGTGACATTGGTTTATCACCACTAACAACACTCCCACTGGAGCTTCCCTTTTCTTCTCTCCATTTTCATTCTTTGTCATCCTCTTCCTTCTTTGTTTCCCCTCCTTAAAACTATGAAGGACCTTGGGACGGTCTGGCCTGTATTCAGTCGCTGTGCTGTTTTATTTCACTCTGAATTCATGAAGCACTCGTCAGCAACTACTGAAGCACCACAGAAGAAGATGCAGGGTTGCGTATTTCTTTTGGCTAATTTTCATACCTCAGTTACATGCAGCAGATTGTCTCTGTTAATGGCACTGATAAATCTAATAACACGAGATTTTGAAAATAAGACATGCACAAATAACCATATAATTGCTCAAATTTTATAAATAAATTTACTTACTGGAAACACGGCAAAAAAGTCAGATTTTTTGATACAAAGGTCTTCTGTTAGGAGAAGGTGATTTTTGGGCTCTATTGAAATTAGTGTATCACATGGGTCACATGGGCAACAGCCAGATGTTACTGCTGGCCACGCAGAAGACAACAGGAAGTTGTTGGAAGATGATGGTGCAGGAGGATTTTGAATATTTGAAATGCAAACCCAGCTTTGTTGAAGAGTTTCAACAATTTTCTTGAATTTTTTTAAACTGCTGTTCAGCTGCTGTTGTCAGTAGTTTCACCTTGCAACGTTCCCCTTTCTGTTTTACTCTGGACATTATTTCAAGTCAACTCATTTTTGTTGATTCTCATATTTTATGTAGCACCAACTCAGTCTATAAGGCAAACATAAGGTTTCATATGAAGTATATGTAACTAAAAATGCCTATTGGTGAAAAGGTAAATATCTAGAGAAGCCCAGTTTATTGCTTTGAGTCACTGATTCAAATTGAAAAGCATGGGGCAACAGTAGAGAAGAACAACGTCCTTTTGACTGGAGGAATGGATGATCACCTGCTGTAAGGAAAGAGACAGAAAAACCAAAGAGTTAACAGAATACTTTCACACGTATTCCTTTAGTGCTACTCTTCTAATTTCTCCATCCAAGAATGCTACACAACTAAACACAGCAGCACTGAGACAGAAACAGCTCCAGCGAAAGCTCCAGCGTGGCTTCAAATACAGAAGAAAAGCAGCTAAACCCTGAATCACTGGCAGGAGGACCAGAGCTAATGGCAGCTACAGATCTGCCAGTGGCTCCATTCACGAAAAAGTCAAAGCAAAGAGAGAATACTTACTGTAGTTATGGAAAAAAATATGTCACTCTATGGTTAAAGGAGACGGTTAAACCAAGAAGCACTGAGTACTTTTTTTATGGAAATAAGAATGGACTCATTCAGCACAGTTTATTTCTCACTTTTTTGTAGGTTTTTTTTTCTGCATTTATTTTTTAGGGCTATTTTAAGAGAAAAGACATGAAATATTGCATTTTGGGTATTAAGGTTTTGGTTCCAAATGATTCCTTTTGTTTAGTAAAATATTCCCCTATCAAACTCTAAAGTTCTATCCGTAATGTTTGGAAAGTTGCTTACATTTAGAGGTATAAAAACAGAAAAACAAACAGAAGAAGAAAAAAAGAAAAAAACTCCAAAGCAACAGAACCCAGAAAGTCGAGGCGTACGTCCAGATCGGGCTTTCAGTGTATAAAACAGCATATAAGTGTTTTTAAATGGCTCCTTTTCCTGACAAATCTCAGCCATTCATAAATAAACTGAAGCAGATCCTGTTCACTGTAAGTGCAGGCGACTGCGTGAGTGTAAATAAAAACTCATAATTCTGCTTTTTATTACCTCAGATTGTCAACACTGGAGGATTCGCTGCTTTCGTGTTGACACAATTTTCCAAGTTATGATGCCAGCTGGGAAAACGGGAAGCATTGCAAACACATTTTCTTTTTTAATTACCACTGCGGAGACTGAATGGAGCTGCATCCACAGTCAGCAGCTTGTATTTATTATAAATAACATATGCACAAAGAGAAATTTGAAATATGATGTGTGTTTTTATGTATGATGTTTGAAACCGTACACAAAATTAAAAAGCAGACGTGTGTTTTTTAGATCAGCTGCTGCTGATTTATCTGAGCAGTTTGGTATTTTTTTGGGGGTTGGGGGGTTGGAGGGCAACGGGAACTTCCCAAAGGAAGCGGTGGCGACAGGCGGAACGAGAGGACGAGTGTGTGTGGATTTGGATGAACCAAAGGTGGAAACAGAGTCCAGGAAGAAACGGATGGGAGGGAGAGAAATTAGGTTTACCTTAGCGACTGGCCCTCTGGTGTGATTTTCCATATCGGCAACCCAGAGGGAGTGGCCAAATATGATTTTCAGATCACCTCGTCAACAGAAAACAGACAGGGAGGGTGTGTGAGTGTGTGAGTCCAGTGACAGGAAAAAGAGGGAGCAGAAAAAGGAGGAGAGGAGGAAAATGTGGACATCAGGTGAAGCTGATGTTTTTTCCCCATTTTTTACCTTATTTCTCTTCACCGACGTAGTAAATGATGAACCACACAGGCAGTGTAGATCCTCCTGTGTGTGTGTGTGTATGTGTGTGTGTGAACAGTCTGCACAGTAAGCGGGATGGGGGGTGTGCCTTGGGAAACCAGCTTTATACAATCCGCGTTTTATTATGACTGCCTACAAGTCTGCTGATGTACATTGGACAAGAAAAGATTGGGAGGGGGGCAAAGAAAGATGTAAAAATATCCTGTCTGAGTGAGAACAAAATAGAGAAAATAAATGTCTCCATGGATCTTTTTCTTTTCCTCTTCGATTTATTATGACTACAGAGAGGGAAAATATCAAGAGCAAGAGAAAGAGGGGGCAGGGGGCTCTACATTTAAACCGTGTGTGTGTGTCTCAATGCTTGGGTAGCAGCTGTACAAATAGGCACACACACTCCCTGATTTGTCAGCTAATAACAACGCCACTGCTCCATCCAGCTCTGATTTATCCCATGCCCTCTCAGTTGTGTGTGTGTGTGTGTTTGTGTGTGTGTGCGTGTGTTGGTGCACATGTGTGCATTGCGTGTGTGTTTCTTGGAGAGAAGGACTGGCAGACAGCTGAAGGCACTTGTGGTTGTGGTTGTCAGGGCGTCACAATGTAGCTGAGGTGAGGGTACAGTGCATGTGTGTGAGTGACTCCACTGTGGACTGTTGTGGTTGTGGTAATTGGCTCTGATGCGACGCAGCGTTTATGGGTAACGACCTAGCCGCCCCCCACAGCCCCCGCCCCAGCGTCTCTCTCTCTCTCTCTCTCTGTCCTGTGGCTAATTACTTGATTCCTTGTGGATTCGGATTTGTTGCCTCCTTACCCTGCCACTCGAATAAACCCACTCGTCTAACTCGGTGTGCTGAGGCTGAACTTTGCTTTGTTGATCGAGCTTTTGGTCATATTTCAATTTGATCGTTTCAAGATTTTCTAAAAGATTGCACTTTTTCAAAGCTTTACATCATGTTACAATGTTTTCCTTCATCAAAACCATACCCAGAGCATTTCTTTGATTCTTTCATGCATTTTTGAGAAATTCTTTAGTTTCCCACAGCAACCATTCAGCTAGGCAAAACGCTTGATGGGCCCAAAGCTGCATTTTCCAAGCCAAGCTTCCAAGCTGAGCTTCTGCCTCACAGAATAGCCCTCCCCCGCGATGCCAATCAGCTCCTTCAGACTAGCCAGCTTTAGCAAACAGTTGGTGGAACTGCACATCAGCTGAGCTCATAATAGGTCAGTGAAACGCTGGTAAAATGCTGTTAAAGGGTTAATAGGTGCCATGTTATGAAGACTTCCTGAAGGCAGAGTTTCTGAAAGAGCAGGAGTTTTTAAAGACCCAATTTCAGGAGATTAAATTACAGTCATTTTTATAACAAATGAAGTTAACATAGTTACTAATTTGGGCTATAAAACAGTAATGTGTACACAAAACTGTCACCTTTAAATCTAACTTACTTTTGGTGATGAATTTCTCTGCTCTGTCTACTTATTAAATCATAAAACTACTTCTTCCCAGTCACACTACAGAGCGCCTGATGCCTCTGCATGCTGTGTGTGGATCAGACCTGAGGACTGCATCTTTGAGATGCCATGTATGCTGCATTCAGGCTCCACTGCTGTGGAATTTATACAAGTGCTACTCAAGTTGTGTTCAACATGCACTGAAGTGGTTCCTAGTCTAGTCTGAAGAGACTAGGATCTCTTAGTTTGAGGACATGGTTCACAACCTTCAAGGTCAGGGGTCAGCCTCCCCCCTCAAACGGAGGATGATGAGCATGTTGGTGTGATGGTTGAGTGGTATAGGTAGACGAATCGATCCCTGGTCTGCAGTAATGTGCTGCTTCTGTCTGTTGTGGTGAAGACAGAACTGAACCCCCCTGACCCTCTGGAGGTGAGTGGTCTCAAACCACATTCCTGGAGGTCCAGAGTCCTGTAACTTTTCGATGCGTCCTTTGTTCTCTACACTTGACTTAAATGGTGAAACTGCCTCACTAACATGCAGACTATAGTCTGCATGTCGGAGTCAGATATGCCAAAGCAGAGCGGAATCTAAAAATTGCAGGGCTCTAGATTTCGAGACACCTGCCATGGATGAAGGTTGCAAAATTGCAAAAGTTATAAAATGGTGAAAGAGGAAAATGAGTGCACTGTGTGTCTGAGGCTTTATAATACCCAGTGAGATAACGGCCAAATCAAGTCTTGTCAGCTTGTTGGCCAGACTAGCTACAGAACTAATGGTGCTTTTCCATTGGTACCAACGACTTGACTCAACTTCAGGGGTCTTCAGCCTCAGGGACCGCTGCCCTACAACTTTTAGATGTGTTCCTGGACCAACACACCCCAATCAAATGGCTGAATCACCTTTAGAGCATACAATCAAGTTCTTCAGAGCTCTACTAATGAGATGATTAGCTGACACAGTTGTGCTGAAGAGGAAACAGCTAAAATTCGCAGGACCCCTGGCCCTCAAGGTCTGGAGTTGAAGACTCTGCTTCTACTATAAGGATGACGTGGTACCAGCACCTTTTATAGAACACACTTCTTTGATACTCACAGGGTTTGGGATTTCAGACCCCTCACTCTTCATGAAAATAGCTAACTATGGGTCAGCTAACTTGGGGATAGCTTCACACTCTGAGTGTGAAGGGCGTTAATTCAGTTGAAAATTAAGCTTAAATTTGTCCGATTCTGGTTACTGAACAAAATGTAATTCTCCATCTTGCTTAGCCAAGATGCAGTTTCATTCAGAAGCTAGCATATTACATAATATCAGTAGAATATTAAAGAGATGTTAAGTTTTTGACACTCAGGTGAAGCATGACATGTTTGGGGTTGCAATCTTTTTTTCTTTTGACTCATACATTTCATGTCCAGTGTTTGTCTAGCATTTTTTTAGCTGAAGAGTATTTATTTCTTTTTGTCTGCTATATCGATGGTTAGAGCCAATAGGAGTTGGAAAACACTGCAATTAAAGCTGAAGTTGAAGACGTAAGTGCTCGAGTTTGGCTACACATTAGGGGGCGGGTGATTCAGACTTAGAATTTTACTGTGATATTTTGTGGTAGTTTTGTGGTAACAATATTGATTTCAATAAAAATATATTTATAACTTGTTTTTCAGGTCTCATCGTCTGACTGCATGGTACAGCATCCATAGTTACACAATGTTGTATATTCCCATTTACAATAGGTTGTTCAGGACAACACCTGAAGTAAGAAAAAAAGAGATCTATAACATTAGATAAATAACATAGAAACTGTTTAATCATATGTTTAAATTTTCTGATGTTCATTGGTATTCTGATGGAACAAGCAGCGGAGAAAATGTCAAGAATAATGTTTCCAATCACAGCGTCAGATTTTGTTTTCCAATGACTGAAATTTGTCAAAGCAACAACAAATCTATATTCTTATCGTGATAAAAAAAATCATGAGAAATGACAAACAAGAAGATGAAAACTAGGAGAAACAATAAGATAAATGCACACCTCTCATACAGATCAGCATATCTTTGCATATGTAGAATAAATAGCTGAAGTAGGTGCTTAACTTCAGAGAGGTCATGTAAAGAGGCTGCATTAATATATTTAACAAGATGGAGGAACATTTAACATTACAATAACTGGAGGTCAGAAATCAGTGCATAGTTTTGGGAAAGAAGGATGTGACAGTGACTGCTATACCAGAATGTATAAACGAAACATGACCGTAAGTAATCGGAAAAGAGCCGCTGCGTGTCCACAGCTTCCTGTGTAAATGTACACAGGGAGATTAATATATGACCAGATGTGCGTTCAAAGGGTAAACGGTCACTCATTCATTCATTAACACAGCTTTAGTGCTGTTCCAGGAGCTGGAGTATGAGCAATATATCCAAAGGTGTGAATGTTGAAATCATTAATATCATGGCTGTTCAGATGATAAATCGAATTTGCTTTCATGGAGAGATGCTTCAAAAAAAAAAAAGAAAAGAAAAAACGAAGAGCTTTATATTTTCCAAGGTCACATGAACAATAACCTAACTGGTTGGATCTAACCAGCCTAGAAATGTTCTAAATATAAGAATTACAATCAAAATCCCCTCAAAGTGGCCTTCCACGTCCAGCTGTCATCGTTTGTCATTTGATGCTAATGCTAAAAAGACCCGTCTCCAAAATAACGATGAATCTCTCAGGTGGAAACATGACAGCCTTGACAAGTTCTCCCTTTGACTCTTAGATATGGCAGACAGATGCCTCGCTTTTCACCAGCGAGGATCTGATCTGCAGAGAAACCGAGTCTGTTAAAACGAAAAGAGATAAAAATCCCAGTCAGACCAGCTGCAGGGCTAATCGGTTCAAGTTATCTCGCTTTTTTTCCCCCTCCCTAAACCGCTAATTGAGGTTAATATGTTAGCACCAAGTGACACAGATATTGAGACGCATGTGGCTCGGCAGCTTTATCACCTAATTTAAACATGTGCTTTCTGGTTACAGTATATTAACTTCAGGAAAAAGAAGCAGCAATTTATCGCTTTTTTTTCATACAAAAAATACTTCACAGATTATATGACAGTATTTATGTTGAAATCAAATTACACCAGGGATAATACATTTACTAATCAGATTACCTCTGGAGGGAGAAGGTGGCACCAGATTATATTTTGGGGTATCAGAGTGAAGGGGATCTTGAATACCCACCACACTTTTTAGCTTTTTATTGATTTATTTTTGCTCTGTATTTATTTCATGTTTTAAAGCACCTTGATCAATGCAAGGCATTGTTGGAAGGTGTTATATAAATAAAGGTTATTATTATTTATTCTAAATAATAAAAAAACAACATGTTTTCCTTCCACTTTGAAAGGATGCATCACTTAACGTTGATCAATCACATAAAAATTGCAATAGTATACAGTAGAATTAGTGGTTGTGACGTCCCGGGATGCCTCTGTAGGCCATTTACACGTCTATCTTTGTAATCTGTGAATTTTCAGAGCATTTATTTTGAATTTGCACAACAGAAACATTTTAGAACTTTTCTTCCTCTTTATCAAAGTGAAATTGTTGTCATTTAATTCACACTGAGCTGTCTCAGTGTGGATTAAATCTATCTCTCTTTCTGTCCCTCAGGTCCTTCCTTCATGGGCTCCTTCCTGGCCAGGAGTCTGGGGACCCCACCTTCACATCCCCCTCACCCTTCTGGACCCGCTGCCTCCCCTGCCTCCCCTTCCTATAGGGCTGGAACCCATTCAAGTACTTCCCCTATTTGGTTCCCCCACTCACATGAAGGTAAGACACACACACACATGCATGCACCCGCACACACACACGCACGCACTCACAGGAAGCAGCTCGGTTCTCTGTCTAATCCTGGGTCTTGGTTTGGGATTAGACCGAGATGGAGCCATTAAGTGGTTTAACCAACGCGGAGCCGAGGCCAAACACGTGCAACAGCGATGCCTCAGATGATGCTACTTATAGCCACACACACGTACGGCTGAGTGTGTTTCTGGGTCTGTTTGTGGTTTCGTATTTGTGGTTGTTTTCTAGTTCAGAGCTCAAGCACAACAAAGCCCCCCCACTTCTTCCTTCTCCAACTATAAATAAGCACGCAAATCTCTTCACGCTAACAGGGAACCCATTAATCAGCATTACTCCACATCGCTGCTACGTTTTATAACCACCTTCATCCAGCTGGATCTCAGTAGGCCCTGAGTTCCTCTCTTTGCACCCAGGTACGATTCGAAACTCACCCCCATTTCCACCATCCCCCCTCGGCTCAGACCGCAGCCCCACCCTCCAGGCCCTCCTCTGGGCTAACCGACCTCCAACGGCCCCCTTCCTGATCTGACACACACATATGCACTGAAACGGCATGCGGATCCTCATGCATCATGTCCTCTTTCGACTGTTAACCGTTTGTGGTGAAATTCTGAGCTTGACTGAGTTATCTGTCCCTTTCAGGTATATCTGTGTGTGTTTTTGTACACTCATGAGTGCATGTCGGGAAGTGTTGGGTGGGCGAGACAGGACCAAAGATAACACCTAAAAAAGACTCGAACAAAGTGACAGTTTGCACCACAAGCTATATTTCTCAATCAAGTAAAGACTGACTCAGAATCTAACTCCAGTTTAGCATTTTGTGAATACAGCCTAGCCTTTCTGAGTGTTGTCAATTCAAAACTGTCTCTCTGGCAAGAATTATAACATTGACAAAGACGCTGCTCCCGTCATACCAGTCATCTCAGCGATCCAGCTTTTCTCACCTCATCTCTGTGCACCATAGAAGGAAAGCGGCGGTGCAATCAATAACAAAAGTAATGAGTGCATTCCATTCAGGTGAATCAGTTTCAGCATACCGGTGCCATGCATGCCGGGACGCTTGAAAGAAACAGGCCATGTGGTAATATGATTTATTACTATTATAATTTTCCTGCCATTGCAAGTCAAAATGTGTCTTCCTCGCCAGTGGCACCATGAACTTTGCTTGGCGAGACAATAGTTGGCACATTTGCCGTTTTAAGTGGTTGTGACCTAGAGTGCAAAAAGCCCAAGAGGCGAGAGTAAAACTGCTGTTTACTTCCCTCCTGTGATTTTAATTTTCTTACTTCCTGTTATTAAAGCAGTTTGGCACTCTCTCTTGATGCCAGGCTACAGAATTGTGTCTAATTTTCAATGACTAAGCCATAAAAATGAGCACTAATGTAGCCCGGAGTGACTTTCCTCACCTGAATCCGTGGAACAACTCGTTCGCAAGACTTCAGGCTGAAGACTACAGGAAGCAGTGGTGAACAGAGAGCAGGAATGTGTGTGTGTGTAGGGAGAATGTATGTGTGCCTATAAGACAGAGTTTACGTCTGTGTGGCTCGGCTTTGATGTTCCAACGCACATACGCCTTCACGCACTTGCACGGGCACACACTACAAATGATTGGTTTTAAGAATTCAAGCCAGGGAGCTCCAATAGGCAGCCTGCCAGCTGGCCACGGTCCAGGGAGCGGAGCATAGCCAGCACAGAGAGAAGGAACCTGTCTCAAACACACACACACACACACACACACACACGCACGCACGCACGCGCACACACACACACACACACACACACACACACACGCACGGACACTCTACTTTTACTGGCTCTTCTACACCTGTCGTTGTTTTATGTCTCCGTACTCGTGCCTTTCCTCATCTCTTTACCTCCCTTTCTCTCATCCTCTCATCTCCAGCATCTCAAAGCTCTCCACTTTCCTTTCACTTGTCCCTTCATCTTCCATTCTCCCTCACAAGCACACACACACATCCCCCGCTCCTCTCTCCATACGCCTCACAGCAGCAGCACACTCATGACTTTTCATATTGACAGCCTTGCTCTTCTCTAGTGTCTGTTTCCCCCGACCATCTCCCCGTTCATCCAACCATTGAACTCCCTCCTTTTTTTACTCTTCCCTTACTTTATTTTCTCTCCACATTTTGGCCTCAGTGGCACTCCATGTCATTCCAGTTCCATCTCTCTCTCTTTCCACCCCCGTTTTATCACTCATCATTAACCAGGGGATTGGCCTTAGATGGCTGATAGAGCCTTTTGGCTAATTGTCACCATTTAGATTCACTGGTTGTTAGCCAGTCAGAATAATCACACACACACACACACATACACGCATGCACACTAGAAGCAGTGTGGGGGTGTTGCTGGTTTTGCTGTGTGACTGTGGAATGCGTAGGATGAGTTTTTATGGAGTGCTGTTTACTTTGGCCACTACCATTAAACTTTTAACGGCTGCCAATTAACGGGCCAGCAAGGACACTCTGTGGGGCATGAAACCAACTTCTGGAAAACAGACTCCAGCATCCGCACAGCCACACAGTCTAGCACCACATACTAAAGATATGTGGGTCTGCCAAGATCTCCTCAATCTCACAACCTAGTTCAACGTCCTTGAAGACAAGGAACAAAGTGAAACGATCGTTCACCTCCCACTGACCTCCTTGGAGGACTCGGTGTGTGTGTTTCAGGGTGAGGAGTGGGAGTGATGCTTTCTCCTATTCGTCTTAGGTTTTGGGAGGAAAACTGTGTTTTGTAGAAGAGCAAATTCCATCCATTCAAAATCTGCAAACACTTGGCAATAGTGGTCGGCTGTGGTTTCTGTCACCCTTCTGTCCACTGTAAATAATGTCAGCTCATCTGGCATGTTTGTGCAAGAGTTCATTTATGATGAAAATAGAACCAACTGGCTGTAGTTTTTCAGTGTTTTTCCAAAATTGGGGTCTTTTATGATAGATTGCAGAGATAAACTGTTTGTGCAGGGTGCTGCTGAGCATCAACATTGGGAAGGAACATGAATTCTCTCTTGCTTCTCCCTTTCCCATTGACAGGGTACCCAGGCTATTCAGGAAGTCTTGCTTCTCCTTTTCTGTCCATGAGTGCCCTGGATCACCATAGCAGCAGTCTCTATGGACAGCCCCGCTTCTATGAAACCCAAAAAGGTTAGTGCTACAGAGTACTTGTGTGTTGTGTAGGGGAAAAAAAGCTTTTAAACCCTTTAATTAGCTTTCAACCATAACTCTAATCGTAATGATGATTAAAGTTTACTTGAATACATCAGCCGTCACAAGCATACAAAGATCTAGTCCTGTTTCAGCTGCCTCTGGTCACACAGGCTAGCTCTATAAAATCAAACTGGCATCATGGATCCAAGGGGGGCTCAGCAGGGTTGATGGAGAATGTTATGTAGAAAATACTAGTCAAAAAACCCCTGAAGGGTTTAAAACACAAGTTGTGACATTTTTAAAAAAATATTTTCTACTAATTTTATGTGACAGCCCTCCGAAAGGAACATCTCTTCACCAAAGTACAGTGGCTTTCTTGTACTCATAGTTTCTTGTGTTAATAGTAAGAAATAAAAGTGTCAGTGATGCACTACACAGAAGTGGACTCTGTTTTTGACATAAATTCCCTGGTCAGCTTGCTGCACAGACTGTCTGTAATCACCAGACACTCTTGAGCTGCAATGCAGGTTTTACTCTTGCACAAAACAGCTGATGTGGGACAGTGACTGTGTTGAAATTAATCTCTTTTGCCACCTTGGTTCTTTTACATAACCATAGACAAAACTAAACAATATCTAAGTTTTATTATTGAAGTGTTTTGCTAAAGAAGCTATTGATTTACAGAGACCATTCAGTTTCAAGAAATTATTACATGTACATGTTCAAATTCTCATTTTCTTCTAGATCACTTCTACCTGAGAGGCCTTCCTCCCCAGTCTCCTCTACTCTCCACCAATCACAGCCTTCCTCCACTGTCCAGGACCGCATTAGGCCACCCACTTGGCCCCTGCAGTCGTGGTGAGATGGACAGTGGGGGAGGAGGTGTGAAGAGCATTAAGGATGTGGGCGAAAAGGGGGGTTTGTCAAAAGAGAGGGAAAAATTAAGCAGCAAAGAGCGACACCAGGACAGCAAAGAAAAGCAGCAGCTCCACAACCAACACCATTCTCATCAGATGAACTCTGCTACCACTCCATCTGGAATCCACCAAGCTTACTCCCATCCACACCATGCTCTTCTTCCACATCTTTCCTTCCAGGGTCGGGAACAAGACCACAGAAACTCTTTAGAGCGACACAAAGAGTATAAAGACAGTGACTTGGGTAGTCAAGGAGCAAAACCTATGAGTGCCTGTAAACTGTCCAGTGGGACAGGGTCAGAGGGTGCCTGTGAAGCAAAAGGTGGAACACTAAGCAGCTGCAATGGTGGGGCAAGCAGACTTTCATCTGGAATAAGCAGGCAAAGCTCAAAAGATGCACCCATAACTGGGGAAATGAGAATCAGTGACTCTTCAACTTCTTCATCTGAATGTATGCGTCGAGGAACTGTTACAGCGGCGGCATTCCTGACACCCCCAACCCCTCACGCTGTAGCTTCCTACTCTATGCCTCCACCCCCCGCACCACCACCTCCACCTCATACCTTGCACATAGGCTCCACAGTATCTGGAGGCTGGCTACACCCTGCAAATCACCACCCGCATCCTGAGTTTTACTGTCCTCCTCCCCCACCTCTAACACTTACACCTTCAAAAGAACCCACATCCAGCACTGGAGGGTCCAGCAGGGAAGCAAAGGTCAATGGCTCAACTTATGTGCCCTCAGTTGGATCACAAGGAGACATGTCCTCCCCTGACTGCCGTGGAGCAACCGGAGGAACAAGAAAAGATGAAAAAACCATAGAGGGATCCCATGAAAGTCCCTCTCACCATCCCAGCCGCCTTAGTAGCTGCCAGAAGAAGGACAAATCCCAGCCCCACCTACAGCAGATGGGATATGGCAAAGCTGACAAACCTCCTGATTGGAACCAGCAGACACATCACTTTAACAAACCTGGCTCCAACGGCATTTCTCAACCTGAACTTCGGTCCTGTAGCTTAGAAACAAATATCTCTCTTAAAGATGCTGATGTTGCAAATGAGATTTGCCATCATCTCTCACAAGCCAAGACCAGTTCTGATACTGAAGCTTCCTCACTAAGGGACTGTTCTCTCTCAAGTCCAGATGGAAAAGTGGGAACTGGACTTGCAACTCAGAGGGAAGGACAAAAGGTTGCAAGGATACGACATCAGCAGCACAACAGCCAGCCTGCAGCCGCAGAAGAGCGGTTAAGGGATGGAAGTCAGGCAGCATCATCATGGGGAGCTCTGGGGAGCCAACAAGAGGACCAGAGAAAAGGTAGCCATCTTGGATCAGTTAGTAAACAGCCTCCTCTTCTGTCCCATTCCTCGCCACACACACCTGATGGTGAGGGAGGTGCCATGAAGAACCTTATGAACTACAGCTCTCAGCAACCTTTGTTACTGCCACAGCGAAGCCCCTTCGGAGGTCTGGGCTGCCTTAACAAGAGTGGGGAGAGATCAGAGAGGACAGACAGAGGAGGAGCTAAAAGCAACACCACACTGCAAGACCCCTCCAAACAATCTCTCCCTTCTCGCCGTGGCTCCACTAACGAGGGAGAAAAGACTGACAGGGGTGCAAAGGAGGCCGGAGAAGCCGGAGAGGGGGAGGTCCGACAGCCTCCGGTGGGTATTGCTGTCGCTGTAGCCAGGCCCCCCCATCGTTCTCCAGACAGCACTCCTGGAAACAGCAGACAGGGCCGGGTGATGCCCAGCCTGAAAGGTCAGACATCATATACTGCTTTTATTATTATTTGGTCCAAATCAAAGTTTTTTTGCTGTTGTTGTTGCTAGCTAAAATATAAGAAATATGAGAAGCAAGATACACTTGACTGCTTCATAAACTCATCAAGCAGAAGGAAAAGCACCATCTCTGATATCTTGTGTGCACGTAGCACAGGTTCTGGAAAATAGTGAGCATGTTTGTCCTGTTGTCTTGGTAACTCAGGAGTATCGCGCACTGTGTATCCTTTTGGTCGGGAGTTGGAGGAGAGGAAGAGGATGTCAGAGGACCAGATTGGTCTTCATCACCACGACAGAGATAGAGAACTGGTCATCAGGTAGAGTCACAAACACAAACACACACACACACACACACAAGGTAGCATCTATTCAGTTTTCTTCTCATCTGATAAGCTGCACTTCTTTTATTTTCCTCGCTTCTTTCTCCCAGTCTGAAGCCCTGCTTCTCTTTTCTCTCAGCCCCTCACTCCATTTACTCCTCTCACCCTTTGATGTGGTTTTTCTGTACCTCCTCACTCTCTTACTTCACATCTCTCTCTTTCTCCTGAAGATGAGATGTAGTGCATTAATGTTACAGGGACTAATACGGATGTCTCTGAAGTATCAGGCTCTTATTATGTAGTCATATTAAGGGAAGAAAACATATAATGAGTAGTCATAGACCAGGCACAAGATGATGGCTGTTCCAGTTGCCGTCACATTTCCTTTTCTTCATGATTATAATGGTGGTAGAGGTAATGAAGATGACACGGATGAAGATAATGATCATAATAATGGTGATGATGGTGATGACAATAAGAGGGATAATCAACATAATGACAAAGTTCACCTCGCCTAACGCCATTGCAGGGAAAACAAGGACTGCATGGAGTTTGCTCGGATCCACCCATCCAGTAGCTGCCACGGTGACCTGACCCCTCACCTCCTTGTCCCCAGTGGAGCAAGCCAATTAGGGGACCCTGTTGCACATGCTCACCCAGCTCACCGCCACTGGATGCAGAGGACAGGAAGTCCCTCCCTCTGGATGGGCCCTTCATACGGTGAGACTGAACACAGGGCCTCCAGCCATTTCACACTTGATTTTGACGTTTCCATTTTAAATGATGGCTTATTGTTGAAGTTCATGTTTTTTCCTTTTGCCTTTACTGTTTAAATTACAAAGTATACATAATAATCTTAATTAATAAGAAATATAAAAGCATTCCATTTTTAAAAATGTATTGATAAACATTTTGTGCAATACCTTGCGATGTTCCAGCACATAAAATAAAAATGCAACATGACAAAGTGCGAAAAGGTTACAAGGATGGATTAATCGATCAGACTTTCTGTGATTGACTCCCTTCCTGTTTCAGGTCTGAGCCATGTGGGGATGAGCCCCAGCTTCCCACCAGGTCTTGCCAGCCCTCTCCAGCCAGTCTTGGGGTCCCTCAGCCAAGATCCTAACTCCCCTCTTGTGGTTCTTCCAACAGAACCAGGGCCTCATCTTTCTCTCGGTATGAAAAGCAGACTTTCACAGCAACAACAGTATGCATAATGATTGTTGTGTACTGCCTTACTGCCCTGCTGCCTCCTGCTTTCTTCTCATTTGTACAATGGATGCTGCTGCTGCCGGTTCTCTCTCTGAGTTTTAGTATCACTGGCTAATCATAATATAATGCTCAACTAAGCCCCTCTGTCAGTGGGACAAAGTTTTATTGCTTTGTTAATGGAAGCGGCTATTCTATTGCCCCCTCTGCATGTGCCTAGCATTATGCAAACCATTTGAACTGTCGTCTCATCACTCTTGCGGTAGAGTGCAGAGGTGCTTAGACTGTGTGTGCATGTTAAAAGTCATGTTAATGTCTAAAGCAACATGTTACAGTGTTTTTTTTTTTTTTGTATATTTCAACCTTTGCTGGAGAGAGAAAAATATATGTGTGTGGTGTGGGTGTGTGAGTGTGTGTGGGTGTGTGCGTGTGCGTGTGTGTGTGGGGTGGGGGGGTGTGTTTTAGCATTCCTCACTTTGTAAATCCCATTTTCCCAACAAGTACAACGTTGTGAGGATCTACTGCTCCTTTTTGAGCCAAAAGCCTGGGCCCACATAAGAAGAGCTGTTTTGAGTTTCGGGATTACGTTTAGGACTAAAATGTGAATTGAGTTTAGGTTTGGTTTAGGGCTGGGCATTTACTGGTGGTGGGTACGGACAGAGTTACATTTATGGTTAGGGTATCAAAATGAATTAAAAAAATGGAGGGTAGTCCATGTAAAATCCTTGTGAAGATAGAAATACATACTATATGTGTGTGCGTGTGTGTGTTTGTCTGTCTTTGTGTGTCGATGATGCTTTGCAAACAGGCTGTGAAATTTAATTATCTCCCGCCTCCCTTGACTCGCTCTGTAAGAGTTCCTGCAGAGAGGGGAAGTGCATCCACTGAACCCTTCCCCTGGGAAACATTAGCCCACTCAGGCTAATCTCACAGAACAAAGGTTCCCAGTGACAAGCCAGCCAAGGAGGGGATGCATGTGCGTGTGGGTCTGTGTGTGTGTCTTTGGATGAAAGCCTGCAGGTTTCCCGGCAAAAAGTACCATATCCTCAGAAAAAGAAACTCGGGGTGAAATTACGGGGCGTGACAAGATCACAGAATATTAAAACCTCAAAAATGTTCTTGTTAAAATGAAGCACTATCTACTGGCTGTCAGCATGTAGTTTAGCTACATATGAGCCGAAAATATAAAGCCGTGTCTTTTTAAGCTTGTATCTCAGTGTCTATGTTTGCAACTTGAAAAACTGTTGGTCTGTAGTGTTAATGGAGTAGAATAATAAAGGCTGTTTTAGGATTAATTGTAGATGAAACAAATGTTGATGGACAAGAACATTATTGCAGTTGGCTATCATGAAATAATGAAACCTTTATTCTATTTATGAATACACAAAAATAAGCCTTTTCCAGGCTTTTTAGTATTTAGAACTGGATTAGATGAAGCAAAACATAGTTTTAATCAAACCTGGACCAATTATTCCATGTCGATCACAGATTGGTGATTATAATTGAAATCTTGGCTCTATTTATGACAACAAAAAATGGGGAATAACAATTTCTCATTTCTTGTTTCATAAAAATTGTATAACTTATCAACTCATCTTGTGAGCAGACAAATTTATTGCAAAATATTGCTGCCTACATGTAGTTCTAAGTAATCTAAGTTTGTTAACAATCTCAATCTATCTCAGCAAAGGTCTCAGTAAAGTCCCACCTTCTTCTTTGGTTCTTCCTCTAGATGTTCTGGAGCAGTCAGGTCTCTGGCCTTCGATGTACGGAGCCAGAGGAGCTCCCCCTCACCTGCAGCCCCACCCAGTCTATTCGCGCACCTCCTTCCTACAGCAGCAAGAGCTGTACGCACTGCAGCATCAGCACCACCAGCAACAGCAGCGAGCTATGGAACACATGCAGCGACTCCCCTTAGGACAAGTAAGATTGGCCTTCAAGTAATGAGATTCAGAACTAGTCAGAATGTTGTAAGCTGATCCACGGATCCAACTTCCTCTTTCGGGTATTTAGGAGTGGAACACAGTAAAATATTTGTTGATAGTGTAGGGCTGCACAATGTAAGGAAAGCATAAAATGGTGATGTTATTGCTTAGTATTGCAACCAAATCCTCATGCAAAAAGTAATCCTTGAACTAACAATAATAAACTTGAATTTGCATGTTCCCAAGAATTCTTGCACCACAAATCTTTTTCATTTCTTTTTTTTAAAAGAGAAAACATGATACAATCACAATAGACGACTCGCCGAATGGATCCCCGACTTCCAGAACTCCATCTTCTTCCTCATCCTCTGTCTCCACCCATGCAGCAAAACCCTTCTCTCACACCCCTCCTCTGCCTAAGACCTCCACACCGTCTCCAGGGCTGTGCCCGAGCAGCCGGCAGTCACCCTGCTACCATTCGCCATCATCGCGTTTGACACACCCGCCAAATTCCCTGACTCCGACCCCGAGCCCAGCAGCGGCAGCGCCAAGATCTCCGGCCCTCAGCCCTGCCCCTTCACACCTTTCCAAAGCACTGGAGAGAGTCAGTGACAGAGGAGAAGGGCAACCACCTCAGGACTATCCCCAGTCCTTAGAGCCAGGTGTGTTAAGAGAAGATTGAGATAGAAAAAAAGAGGCAGGGTTGCTGAAGCATGGTGTATATCTTTAAAACATGGTTTCTTTTTAGTTTTGCAAAATTGTTTGAAGCAGGGCCTTTGCTTCATATGTCCTTGAGTGTATTTGTGAAAGCTAAAGAGAGACGGTAGACAGGCCAGCCAGTAAGGTCAAAGAAAGCATATGGACACTCTTTGTGTTGCATGAGTGCAACCTGCCAGGCGCACACGTGTGTCACAAGAGGAAGGTCAGCGATATCTTCAGACAAAGTCTTCTTATCCTTCAGGGGTCCTTGGAAAAGTACAGGTGGAAGGATACACATTCATCTGGCTGTGTTGTCAGGGGGTGGAGGGATATCATCAATAAAATGAGAGCGAGGTGACAGGTCTGCTGCAGCAATCATAGGAAAACAGCAGGGTGTCATCAATATCCAACGTAGATCTATAAACTCACACTTCTACACACACACATGCATTTTGTATATTTAATATACACCAACACACTCAGTGTTTTCTGCACCTCGATGTTAATGTACTATGTCAACTGTAATCACATGCTTCATCTTGTCTGCCTGAACAGAATGCCAATGAAGTAAAGCTAGGCCAGAGTTTACTTCTGTACATTTTTATGTGTTTTATGTCAAATTTCTGACATGTAGAAACACTTTTAGTTTTATGTCAAACTTTGACTTTTGTTCTCACTTTATGTTTTCACCAGACTTGCCACCTGTATATAGCTTCTCTCCAGTTTCCATGGGTTACAAGGCCGGGCCTTCGCCTCCTGAAGCGCGAGCGGCAGAGCAACCTTTGTTGGAAGAACAGCAAACAGGGTCTGAAACCAAGACTTTCTCTAAACAATGCACCATCCAGCCTCTCACCAAAGAGCGGGCAAGGAAAGAAGAGAACATAACAGATTGCAAGGCAGTGGAGTCCGAGAGTGAATCAAAAGGATGCTCTATATCTGAACTCCAGAGTGCTCTTTCTGGATCACCGTCATGCCCTTTCCAAGCTCCAGTTCCCGAACCATTCTGCCCAGCAGGCAAAACCCTAAAAGTGGATGTTCCTTTGGGTGGCCTTATGGAGTCTCAGATGTCCAAAGAGCAGGGAAATGATTGGGAGTGCATCAAAGAGGATGACATGGGGGAGAATGAGAGAACAGAGCGTGGACCAGCTGAATGTATGGTCTCTGTGCCCATAGAGCCTGCGAATGGGGAGCCGGAGCAGGATCAGTACAACGGTGAAGAGAATGTAGAGGTGGTTGAGGATAAGGAAGAGGAAGAAGATGGGAGTGGGAAAAGTCCAGATGAGCGATTGGTAGAATATTCTGTTGTTTCCCCCTCTGCTGACCCGCTCCCCTCTTCCACTATGACAACAGCAGCCCAGTTAGAAGGGGCTTACATGTGGAGCTTGGAGCTCTTGATTGCGGCGGCTCTGTGTGCCACCAGAGATGCCTTGTACCCGCCGACACCAGTTGTTCAGACCCAGTCTCCTTCTTCTCACCATGGTATGGAAATACTGGGGGAACTAGCTGAGCTGGAGATCAAGCAAAGGAGCAGGGAGTTCAAAGAGAAGGAGGAAGAAGGTGAGAATATCTTTTAACTACTATTCTTAAACTGTTTTTGACCTTAAAATTATCACAAGCAAACAGATGTCATATCTATGTGTCTGTACTGAGGTGAAGAGAGCATGAGAGTGGTGAGAGGCTAACACTTAGTCCTATGGGGAACTTTGTTTGGCTTTGGCATACAGATTATAATGAAAGACATGTAAACATTAGATCTGACCTATGTGATGATGTCATTTGCTTCTCCCATCAGTCCTTTGGGGGAATGTAGATTTGAATGGGAGTCAATGCAAAGTTGAGGCTGTTCAGAGCAATAAAGGTGCAAAATGATCAAACAGGTGTTTTTTGTAAGGTTTAGCTTCAGTTGAATATATCAGGCAAGAAACTATGATGTAGCTACACTAATTTAAAGAAGTGATGCCATATTATTGTATCAGTTGGCCACCATATCTAAGCACGTAGAACTCACAACCTACAATTTTTGCTTATTTCAGTAACATCTTAGAATTTATTTCTCTAATTAGCTCAGATGTTGTGCAGACTCCTATTCAGACGATAGGGAATTAAGGGCCATTGTGTAAGGCCAGAGCTTTGAGATCATCTTCCCGGTCTGCTCATTATGGAATATCTCAGGAAAGTACCTCCAAGATTTTCTGAATGTTTTTGTGAATTTTTTTCTGCAGTCAAGATCAGATTCTGTATCGTTACTTCAGCAATATTTGCAAGAAATTGAAAAATGTTTTTCCTCAATAAGTCCCTTTTAAAACTAAACATAAAAGAAAACAGATGAGACAAAAATGAAAGTAGATTTGACACGCAAACATTTTTATTATTGAAAATAAAAATGTTACCATATTGATCAAAGACAAATGACTTGAGACTAAGTAAGGCCGAGGCAGAAGTGTAGTAGGAAATACTGACACCAATAAGTGGGGCTTAGAAGTCAATAAAACCTTTTTTTTCTGACATTTTTGCAGAAAATTTACAATAAATTAGTGGGGAAAAATGAGAGGGGTTGGTTGATTTTGCTTAGATTTCTGTGATTGCTGAAACGCAAAAGACTACAGACACTGTCTAAAAGTATGACAATCTTATAAAAGCTGTTTAATTTATCAGGCTCGATCAAGTAGCTGGCCTGCAGTGTGCAGCTGCTAATAGATTGATAGCTAGCTTAGGAGGAAAGGAAGGACGAAATGCAGGGGTCACCAACACTGTTCCACAAGAAAACACTCTACACTGTCTCTGGCATTTCATTAGGACCTTACTGGACTATGATGGAAGATTCACAGGCTGTTGTTAGAATATCACTATTTCATCAGCTTAACTCTTATTACTAGACAAAATGACATGTGCTGAGACCGCTAGCTGTAGCAATCCATCCTTGATCAGTTGTGACTCGTGATAATCTCCAAATAACAGTGAGACTTAAAAAGGAACAGGATGTACCATCTTTAATGCCACTGGACAAAATCCAGTGGTTTCCTTCCCTGTTGGCGGGCTTAGAGTGGATTGACAGGCTATAAATGATAAATGGTAAAAAGTTGTGACTAATCGAGTGGTTTGCTACAAATGGCGGCCTTAGAACATGTACGTTTGTGTAGCAACACTAATATTGTTTAGTTGAGAAGACAGAAACAACCCAAACACTGACTGCATACCTGCCAATCTGAATGTGAACATTTCCACTTTGACTTGTTTTAAATAGCTAAAATCAGCTGAAGGATATGACATTAATGTGACTGCTTTAGATTAATGCACTTTTACTGTTAATAACCGGCAGACATTACTTCGGTCCAAACTAGCTCCATGAGGCCAGAAAATTAGATCAAGGAAGAAGAAAAATAACTTTTTTTCTCTGCCTAAACAAACATTCCAACTTGCAGCAAACCCAAAACAAAAGGTGGACTGGGAGACATGTGAAACGCACGTGTGAAATCCAGATGTCTATAATGTCACACACAAACCTTCAGAAATGTTCCTCTAACTGTCCTGTTTCCTTCCTTTTCGCTCCCACTCTCAGCTCCTTCCCATAGAACCACATTTCCCCCCCTGGGCAGTAAGTGTGTGTGTGTTGAGTGTTGTGTGTGTGTGTGTTTAAAGGGAACACAGAGATGGACAAACAAGCTAAGCTTCAGACACGATCCAGGACACACATGCACAGACTCTCAGCCCGATGTGTCCCTCAGGCTCTGTCGTCTTGCTTTGCTAATTAGACCCTTTCCTTTAAAACACTTCTCCTGTAAGCGCTCCTATTTTCCTCTCGTCCCTCTGAGAGAAAGTGTTTTTATTTATGCCAGCATCTGTGTGTGTGTGTGTGCGTGTGTGTTGTATGCATGGCGTGCACACACCGGTGTATGTGGCTAAGCTGTTAAGTAATCCCAGATGAATCCCTGCTCTCCTCCGTCAGAGTCCCTGTGTCTCTCTACCAGACTGCCTCCTCCTGCCTTTCCTCCTCCTCCTTTGTTATTTTTTCCCTCTCACTTGCGTCTTCTCTCTCTCTTTTTTTTTTTTTTTTTACAAAACCAATGTAATCTTGTGTGTAAATCCTGCCTCTGCAAGCCTTGTTGACGGAATTAATAAGTGTAAAAATCATAAGTCGCTCAGCTGCTGCAAAGAGAGATACGGGCTTTGTGAGTGTGCATTTGTTTACATGTACGCGCGTGCTTAGCATGTGTAATAGGTGTGAAATCAATAAGTCAGTCCCATCCGGGGCGTGGAAAACACCAGATCCCAGCGCGTTTTACTTAAAAAGCAGCTCTGCTCTCGTTGCTGAGAATGTTATTAATACAGCTGAAGGGGCTTGTGTCGCTTTGGACGATTGGGAGAGGAAATCGATCCCAGACAGACGAGGCTTTTTACCAAAGATCCCAACTGCAGATCAGCAATTCAGCAAACCATTTGAAAGAATCTACGCACCCAGAGTTAAACTTTAAAAATCTGTCAGTGTCACATGTTCCTAATTTTTTTTCATATATGAATTACGTTGGAACAAAGCTTCCTGAACAGTAGCACAGTTACATGGTACCGAAGGAAAACTTTAAAACTTAATAACACACTCTAATTGCTTTTATTTCAAATGGGGAAAAAAAACTATTTTTACTCCCACTCACTGAAAAAGAAAAACAGGCTATCCAACTTTTTTTTAAAAATGGAGTCAATTTGTTACAGGTAATAAAATTAAGGTTATCCAAGTAAATATATTAAGTTTATTAAGTTGCTATGCTAAGCAAATGTAAATAAATTAAGTCTGACGAAGTAAATCTGATTACCTGTTATAAATTAAGCACATTTTTTTAAAAGTTCCATTCTCTTTTTTTCAGTGCTCCCGCTTAGTTTTTTTACAGCTATAATTACCACCCTCTAAATTCAGTAACTCACTGTGCTAATAGCTCAAAATATTGTACTTTTTTGTTCTGTTCTTTATGGAAAAACACAAGCTGGTCGGGACAGTCTGCAGCTTTTATGTCACTAACAGCACAATTGTTGGCAACATAACATCAATTAAAAAGACACAATCTCATTTTTACTGGCATTAAATCAGACCAAAAGCTCTCATTTTAGGTTAACTCGAATTACCAAAATGATTTCTGTTTACTAAATGCCAGAAAACTTTTTTTGTTTGTTTTTGTAAGTGACCAGCCAGCTTGCAATGCTTTATGCTTTGTAAAGTCAGAGAAAAATATTGTCACTCCTGCATTTTCTCCAGCAACTCCTTAAGAGCACTTTAAACATCAGGAACAGGAGGATCATAATTTTTTTCTTTATTTCATTGGTATACTATAATACCGGTAATTAGCCAACACCTGGTGGATATGCTGCTTGTAGTATGCCGGCTGCAGTTTTAATAGTTTCAATTCCATGCATGACATTGTTACTGAAGAGCAGAGCTGCTCTAAGCGTCATCACGAGCTCCATTTCCATTAACTTTAAAATTGTACAATTTAATATTTCGAAAGTAAATTTGCTTAGTTTTAAACGCAGCAATTTCTTGAAACAAACTTTCATATTTTTATGTAAAGTATTAAGAATGGTGATTCACATCACATGAGTCACCTGATCAACAACTGGATGCTACTACTGGCAGAAACAACAAAGAAGACAGGAAGTCTCATGAGGATCACAACTTATTGCGTGAACAAGTTTATTCACGTGTGATTAAAATTGCATTTGTTGTTTATTATAAACATTGCAATTGTGAAATAGTGTTTTTTTTAATTTATTTTTAATTAGCAGAATATCAACACAGATTTGTGCATATTTGTAGTGGAAACACAGCTACTGATCCGACCTCTTCTCCAAACAGCTCACTGATATTTGCACAGTTTTTACTCATTTCTAAATAACATTTCTGGTGGGATCTGCGCATGTCTTTGATGCAAAGTTTTATTGTTACTTATCGTAATTGGTCTGTTGTTTTGTTATGGCCAAGTAGACACACATTTTGAACATTTTTAAATTAACCTATGCAGTTTCACCACCCTTTGAAACAGATATTTTTTAATAATTACATTGCATTCATGTTGAAATGTTGCCCCTTGCTTTTTTCATTATTTTATTCTTTATTGTGTTTTTCTATATTTTACATTCTATTATTGTGTGAGCGTACTGGCTTTGACTACCTGTCATGTTGCAGCAGAGTAATTTCCCCACTGTGGGACAAAAGAGGAATTTCTATTCTATTTTAATAAAATCAAGTGAATTTATGAGTGGATGCTGTTTTTCAGGCAGCTAACCAAGCAGTGCGCAGCAACAGGTGGGGGAACTGATTTGTCCATACAGCAGAGTAAACTCCAATCACCAATGCTCTGGACATTTGTTGTTTTTTTTCATGTCAAATCCCCTGAGCTGCCTCCTATTACAGACCTCTCCTCTGTTAGCGACACACCATAGTGTTATTATTGTGTGTGTGTGTGTGTGCGTGCGTGCGTGCGTGTGTGTGTGTGTGTGTGTGTTGTTGAGTGGAACGTACGTATTGATTGCGGCCATCCTCCATAATACTACACCAGGGGTGGTGATGTCAGCGGTGATGTCATCCTGTCAATGTAACTGGAGCGTGCCATTGGCTCTGTGGAGCTTGACACACGAGATGACATTGACCTCTGCGAGCCGGGACCGGACACGGCCGGCAGAGGCAGCGCCTTGACGCCCCTCTCTGTCCACCGTCCTGAGCTCACACCTCCGTACTCCCCTCTCGTATTCTCTGACCTCTCATCCTTCTTGCCCTCCTCGCACTCCTCTTGTTTCCCGCCTTCCCCCTCGCCGCCGTGTCCTGCTATAAAGCGCGCGCACAGGTTTTTATAATGTCAGGTGTCAGCTGGGCAGGTCTTGCTGCTCCCGCGCGCGCAGCCTGCGAGTGATCCAGCGGAACCTCTCTCCTCTCCTCGTCTATCTCCTCGGAGGGAAAATTGGATTCTGTCCATGTCCATAATGAGAAGATGTAGGAGAATAAATAGATAGCTCAATAAACACTTTGCCTCTTATTGCTTCTCCTCCCCTTCAGTCCTCACCCCCTCCCTGCTTTCCTTCTCACCGCGCTGCAGTCCTTCCTCCTTCCTCCTCCTCCTCTTGCTCCCGCCACCCGCTGCTCTCCTTCTCTCCATTTCTCCCACACATACAGACGCTCGTGCAGCTTCGTGTCTGTGGAGCTCAGCGAAAACTGTGTGTGTTCCGAATGAGTGTGTTGTGTTAGCACAGGTTTGTGTATGTGAACCTCCTCATTAATATTCTGTTTTATCTGCTGCCGCGGTGACAATGACAGAGTTAATGACAGTGACAGATGTAGAGAGCCCCCTCCACTTCCTCCCCATCTCACCTCCACCATTACTCCCCTCTGGATGCGCGCGCGCCTGTGTTTGTGTGTACGATTAGGCAGGAACACAAGTATACATCAAATAAACTACACAGCTAATATCATAAATATCACCACTTTTCAGGGCACAGTTTCACCGCTCTAAGAAAATAAATCCGCTGAGCGCTCACCGTGTTTTACAACGAGGCGCTCAGGACTGAACTGAAACCATGTCTCGCGCAGGTGAGGAGACGCTGACCTTTGACCTTCACAGTCTGGCGACGCTGGCGGCGGCTCGGGCTCTAGAGATGGGCGGCAGCATTGTGGACACGGAGTCTGACCGGCAGTGTCCAATCAGGAAGAGGCTAAATCTGCGCCGGAAGTGCAGCTGGACGCCTCGGCACGAGCCGGTGAGGCCTTCACCATCCTACATCAGAGAACGTCTGTTTTCAGAAGCATGAATCATTCATACTAAATTGTGGGTTGCTGCAGAGTTGAACAATAGAAGCGGGATTTGTTGTTTTTGACAAACAGAGCGCAGATCGGGTGGCTTCCTCTTTGTCTTGTTAGGATTTGATCTAATTGGCCTATTCCAAACAAGTAATTCACTTCTTCTTTTGTTGTTTGTTTTTTCATAGTTTGTGATAATCTTACTTCCATTTGAAAAAACAACCACAAAAAAAAAAAAAAAATACAGACATGGTTTTGTGCAATTTTTTTATTCACCCCTCTTCACTCTGACGCCCTCAAACAAATGAATACATCTAATATCAGTATAAATCCAGTTATTCTGCAAAGGCTTTAGATTACTGGTCAGACATTAGTGAATGAAGAGCATCACAAAGACCAACAACCAGATCAGACAGGTGCAGAGGTTCAAAGAGTGGTTTCATTATAAATGGATATTCCATTTATAATTGAATAAATGGCTGATGTTCTCCTAATTGGAGAACATCAGCAAAAATACCAAAACATGGCAGTCCACTGAAATTTAAAGGACCATGGTAAAAAATAATACCAACACTCAAAAAAATACCCCATCTTACTCATGGCATAGCATAGCACTGTGTGAAACATATTTGTAATACATGTAAGAGAAACACTCACTAAGTGGATGAACTGAACTATTAATATGAAGAAATTTGATAAGTTGATCAGGAGCCACAACATCCAGGGTCCGATTCCTAATCCTGGGGCCTTTGCTGCTTCTTTCTAATATAATGGAAATAAAAAAGAACCTATCAAAAATGCAATAAGCAGCAGAGTTCTGTGATGCCGTCCTATTGCTAATTAATAAGTCAATTTTACAGAGTTTACAGAGACTACCTGCATCTGTTTGCGTTTTTCTGGCAGGCCAATCACAGGCCTGCGCTCCTCCTGCAGAGACGCTGCACTGCTCCCACACTTAAAGAGCTGATTGAGATTCTGCTCATTTTCTGTTTCCCTGGCTGTGAACAGCAACCGAAGAATTCAGACTGAGGCAGAGCCACTTTTAATGTGGCTAGTTGGATTGAAGCAACTGATGTTAGCCAATTATAATTAATATTTAGTCAAAACTAGTCCAAAATTAGTACAGTGAGAAATAACAGATTTTGCAACAAAATATATATATTCTGGACTGCTGGGAGGGATGGGGTTCCTGTTGGAGCGGCGGCTCCAGCTGCTCCATTGTTCAGGCGCCTCTGGCACTGTGAGAACCACTACATTATCATCCAGGCACTTTTATCAGTGATATGCACACTGTGCCAGATTGTTTTGCATATTCAAAACTTCCGTGTAAGTAGAACAGTTCATCTCTTTGTCACAAATATCACAGTCAATAAAAAAAAAAAGAGATTCCAGTTTAAATAACGGAACATTTGGATAATAAAACCGGTTTTGGTGAATACACAGAAAGAATCATCAACCCGCCTCCTGGAATCACTTTGAAGTGCCTTAAAATAAGGAACTCCTTTGAAACTTTTTTTTTCAAAGTGACATCATTTTGGAAATATGTTTTTCTGTTTTCCAGAAATATGCATTTGAGAACAGACAATACTTGTTAAAAGAAAAAAGAAAAGAAAAGACAAAAAAAGATGCCCTAAAACGTGCATTATCAATACGCCAGCCAAAAAAAAAACTCACTGGTTATATATTCAGTGCTTGTAGCACAGCATTATAAATTCCTCTGCTTTGTGTGTGTGTATCAGGTGTGCCCAGTGAAGGGCTCCATGGAGACTATGGGAGGGGAGGAGTTGGCCATGCGTGTCCAGCTGGCTGAGTTACAGCGCCGCTACAAAGAGAAACAGAGAGAGCTGGCCAAACTACAGAGGAAACACGACCACCAGTGAGCAGAATAACACACTCACACACACACGCACTCATGCACGCACACTTTTCTTGTCTTTACTGAATTGGGCATTCCGACATTCACAATTGTGCTTTCATGCTGCATCCCCTCCTGATTTATCATGACTTGCTGCCTTTCTCACACTGGATGCATTTTGACCTGCAGCCGAAGCAGCCTGCCCCCACCCCCACCGCCTGATTTCTGCTGCATTTTCAACCCCTCTCTCTCTCTTTTTCTCTCTCTCTCTCTATCACTCTTTCTCTCTCTCCATCCTCCTCTTCCTTTTCGTTGCTCCTCTCCCTGCAGGAAAGACGAGACGTCTCGTAGCCCCGCTCGCCGGGGGCCCGGCCGCCCCCGCAAGCGCAGGTCCACCCCCGGCCCAGCTGCCGCGGAGAGCTCCAAAAGACTCAGGTCAGTGCTCTGATGCTGCGTCGGTATAATCAGTGTGATTGGCAAGCCCAGCTCATTCATCCTGATTTCTGTTTGTGTTTTTGGTGAAAGGCACGGTTGATTTTCAAGAAGTTCTTCTTCAGCTGAATTGATTCAAATGCTCTATAGCTGATGATTTGCTTGATTGGGCCCTGGAAGGAGCTGCTCATGCATGCACACACACACGCGCGCGCACACTGTCACACACACACGTGCACGCACACAGTGGGTTATGTGATGGAAGCTGTAAGATGGCTGTGATTTTTAATGAGAGAAGGTAATGGAGCTGAGGGCTTCATTAATCATCATTAATCACTTTTAATCATATTTATCACTTGTATTGATTGTGTCCTGATTCCATGTGAACCACTTGCATATACTAATACAGCTGGACAAAGTCTGTTATTACAGTGACAAATGACTCAACACCTCCCCCACCTGCAGCAACACGTCTCCACACATTTTAGCACCTCAAACATGCTAACTTTTAAGCAGACACAAGCTCAAATCACACAGACACACCCACACACGCACATGCACACACACACACACACACGCACACACCAGCATTCACTGTGATAAATGTGTTTTCTCATGGTGCCCCACCTCTGTTAGCAAGTGCACCCGTCGCCTTGATAAAATGATTAAAGAAACTCAGGGTTTGTCACGGTTACCATGATTAGAAGGCGCTAATGAAAATGACAATGAAAGCCTTTTGTCATAATATGCCGGCATCGCCGCACACATAGTCAGTCAGGGAACTTGTTTAATTAGCCGAGCTGGTTTCTACGTGCCTGTGCAACACGACGAATGTTGTCATTAACAAGCAATGTATCGCGTGTTTATGCTTTTATCTTCTCATGAAGATTGAGGGCGAAAGTCAACAATTAAAAAATGTGAGAGAAGGAGAGGATCAGACAAAATTAAAACTGTTGTTTTTCTTTGCATTCACATGGCATAGCATGCTAATAATGGAGAAGCTTTCAGCTAAGGTTAATGTAAAGTAGCTTCCAATTCTTGGGACAGAGCATGCTCAGTTAGCCATGTTTAGAAACTTTACCCTCAGCCTGTCACATGCTGAGGGTATGTGACAGACCTGCCCACATAATGACCTGCAGCCGAAGCATCTCCCATCTGTCCAACTCCTGTTTCTTTATTCTTTATTTGCTTATTTGTAGGGGTCGTCTTTTACCAAGGTCTGTCAAACATATTTCGTCCGATCCTGCTAATAAGACTAACTTGCTATAGGAAACCTCTCAGGAGACAATATGAATAACATAACATCCAGGATCATAGGAGTAGTCAAACCTTCCATTGTGTTAAGGTGACTATTATGAAGTGGGATCCATAAGTCACCATTTACTATTTCTAAACTCAATTCCAGTCTGTCCCACAGCCAATGGAATCATCCTGAAGTTGGCTTTCATCTTGAAGTTGGCTTCAGCTGGTGGTAAAGAAATGTTTCACAACTTTTGTGGCATCTGTATGAACTTAGATCGGATCTCTGAGCCAACCCAAGGCATAACAGACTAAGCTGCTGCTAAGGGCCCCACACCAGCATGGGGCCCTACTCTGCTAGAATTCTCAAAGCATTAGATATACAGAAGGAGTCTCTACTTGACAGGTTCATCCACTACTTACCCACTGTTATTTCGTGGACTCTGAAACCACAGCAGTATCTCTAAAAACAACAAAAAGTGCTAACATCTAAATGTATCAAGTGAAGTAACAGATTTATATTATAATTTCTAGTTGTACACTCTAATATTGGTAATGCTAGCCATATAACAAACATTTGGCATTGAATATATGCAAGAAAAATTATCTGTGATGAAGGATGTCAAATTTTATTTGAGCACCTTTAAACACGCAATGTCTGACACACTGATTACTAGTAGAGTTGGAAGCAAACATCTTCCTGGATTTAACCTGAAATATATTTTTCTTTTAGTAAGAAAGTTGCAGAGCGTGTTCTGACATCCAGGTGTTGGATTTATTTGAATGAAACGAGGCCCGACCTGCTTTCGGCCTCACATCAGTTTCTTTTGGATCACATTACGGTGAAACTGAAAAAGCAAATGACCTTCTGCAAAAGGGAAACCAGTGTGTTGGCTTTAAAATGATTCTATTATTTAGCAAGTATGTAATAGAGAGCGCATTCAGTACCTATTGCCTGTGATGCAATTTTGGCCCTTGAAGCTTAAACCATGGGGATGAGCAGCAGGGTCGGCGATGTGGTTTTAGATTGCAGACTCCTCCTCTTTTTTCCCGCCTCTCCTGGGACCGGAGATGCTCCAAGCCAATCCTTCCCTCCATGGGAATATAGGATTCACCTGCCTCAGACACCAGCTGCTAACAGAGTGTGGGTTTGTGTGTGTGTGTTGGCTGCCTATGGTGTAAGAGTCCATGCAGGCAGTGAAGGAAGGACAGAGTGAAAGAGAGGCAGGGAGGAGCAGTGTTCGATAGAGGTTAGTGTTTATCGATTGAGCCCTGAAGCTCCGGTCAACGGACAGACTCCCCCGAGACTGCTTTATCTCTCTCTCTCTTTGTTTCTCTCTCCCTCTCTCTCTCTTTCACTTCCCTTCCCCCACTAAACCTCGGTCTTGTTCTCCCTGTCTCTATCTTCAGTAGAGCAGCTTCGTTTCTCAGACCAACCCTTGCCCTTTTACATGATGATTCAGCTTCGTATTCACACAGCGGTTGAATATTTCTGTGTTTGCCTTCAAACCGCATTGGTGGTTCTCAAACCCTGCATCCAACCTCATGAAAAGAATTAAGACAGTGAGAACCAGAGGGAGGACGGAGAGAAGATGAACGAACCATCATGAGATAAAAGTGAAACTAGAAGGAAAGGACCAGAGAGGGTGGACTGTGGCAAACATTCGTCTAGTGAGAGGGGAAAAAAGCCCCTGACCCAAAGAGGCACAGACTCTACCAGACCTCTAAAGATGTACTGCAGTATCTGGCACCAAGATGTTAACAGCAGATCCTCCAAATCCTCTAAGTGGCAAAGTGGAGATTCAACGGATTGAACTTGCTTGTCCGGGACGTCTGATTGAGACCTGCAGCATTTAAAGACCAAGTCATCACCTTGTATCTAATTCTCCTTAGACTTAAACCATTTCAGCTTTGTGGCAAGGTGCATTATCTTTCAGAAAACTACATCTACATGGAAATGCAGTTTCCACGAACAGGTATAGGTGTAAACATGTAGGTAGTGTCAAAGCAACATTTGACAAAGATACCAGGATCGAAAGTTTCCCATCAGATCCTCTTCACACAGTCCTCTGGCCATCACATCACTTTGTTTTGATCAAACAAGGATTGCTGAAAAACTCATCACAATATAAGCTTGACATTTTAGTGAATATTTATAATTGTCATTCTCAATAATTATTGATTAAATTTTGTTTTCTTTTATATATATATATATATATATATATATATATATATATATATATATATGAAAAACTTTTATCCACAGTGTCTCTCCACCCCGCTGTTTATTTTTAAGCAGGTACAAGTCACTCAGCAGGTTATTGCTAGGTAACCAGAGAGTGAGTGAGTTAGTTGATGTCACTCAGTTAGCTTAGCTCAACAAGAGAGGTCGAACAGCTGATGTCATTCCTGTGCCTGTATCTCCCAGATGTATGTGCAGAATGCTGTGCCGTTCTGGATCAGTGTTCAGTGAATATTGCATATTCTGTCAAAAACTCACATTCACTTGCTTCTGGCACATTAACATTGAAAACAGAATGTTAACTTGCTATCTAATATATTGAACCCGGTAAGAAGTATCACATTGAAAAGAAAATTAAAACATAATCAGTGGTCAAAATGTTATGCCTGGCTAGTGTCAATTCTCATTATGTGACCATCTCTGCTATGTTTTCTTTTTCCCAGGACTGGGCTAAATATCCTAGAGCAAAAGAACAGGAATGTCTTGTCCAATCACAGCTTCAACAGTCTGAGTGCTGCACAGGTCAGTTACCCTGTTGTTCACACTTTACCTACGCACAAATTCACTACCATCTCCTGCCGCTTATTTTCTTTTGTCAATCACAACAATAAAATGAGTCAATAATTAGTCGTTCCACTCACTGTTCACAGATGAAAGCTCGTTGTAAACACAGAGGTCGACCAAGCTGTCTGAGCTCCAGGCTGGCCAGGCGGGTGACCCAGATGAAGCAGAAAACCTCCGCCCAGCGGGAGGCGCCAACAGCCGGAGGGGTGCACAGCAGTGAGGAAGACCCTTCCAAGAATCACAGCCGGCAGGAGGGGAAAGGTGAGGATTTGGTGTGAGCATACATGCAAAGTTGTTGTCCATTAAGCATCTGGGATCCCAAATTGATAAAGCTCTGATTGCTGTTGATCCATCAGATCGACAAGACCGGATGCCAGGTGAGACCATGAAGAAGAGAGGTCGAAAGCCCAAAGTGGTAATGGGCATCAACCCCAACCGGCCTCATCACAGGGAAAGACGGGACACGCATGATGAAAGAGAAGAGAAGAGCTGCAGCGAGAGTTCAGAGCGTGGTGAGTTACTGATTGGGTCTGACAGCAGGATTGTGTCCTGGTACAAATTATTCAATGCTAAATCATACAAAAGTTACAGACAAAATTTTCAATTGGAAAACATATTTTGCAGAGCTGTCACATGCTACTGTTAGCTTTCAGCGTTCATATGTAGTCAATCATGTGAGTCAAACGGTGGACTGATGGGGTTAATGAACATTGACCATTCGGCGTGAGATTTTGCTGCGAGTGTGTGTTTGTGAGTGTTTCATCGAGGCATCTGAGAGTGAGATGTCTGCCGTCATCATGGGGCTCCTCTTTCTGCCCGGCTTGTCTGTCACACTGTTAAAACTGTTAACGACGTACCACAGGCATGCAGCACTGCCACCCCCGGCCCTCATCCTCACACCGTAACGTGAGCCCGTCCAGAATGTCACACCCCCATCCTTCTGTCTCTTCCTCCCAACTCTAACCTCGTGAAAATGCCTTCAGTGGAGGCTTTGAGTTGACGAGACCATCAAATCCACTCTGGTATGGACCTTTTTGTAGGAAGTGCTGATGAGGAGAATGTAAAACTTTGAGGAAACTCAAGAATTCAATCCACCTGTGGCCTTGGCAACCGGCACAGGTGGGATATGTGTGGGTGTAGGGCGAAGTGTTGACGAGAATCCTGAGTAAGTGACAAATGTATTTGAGAAGTGTTGACACCCAAAACACAAATCCTCCTCACAATCCCCCCTCAGCTGAGTGTCAGCAACACTCAGCTGCCAATAACAATCTGTTTGTGTGTACACACAAGAAATGGTGGCTCTGGTCTCAGACTGGTACTCGAGTCACACTGAAGATGCAAAAGTAAAGACTTCAGACTTCATTTTGACTTGTGCTGTTAAGACTGAGATTCTGGATCTGGGAACAAGATTTCATGAACTCTCTTTACCTCTTGTAATAACTGGTGAAAACCCTGTAGATGGCTTATAATTATCTGTTCCTGCTAGCTGTAGCTTCATGGATGTCTCTCAAGCTGAATTAGGCCTTACAGCTATTGTTCTCTTACTGGTATGGTAGCAAAGACTTTCAAAACAAAAGCAACTTTTTCTCAGAAAGCAAAACTCTTTCTCATTCACTAAATATTTTATGCCGCGCTCTTTACTGTGTAGATTACAACTGACCTTGAAACACATTTACTATAAAGAATCAAGAACAGATTAAAATTACAATTTAAGTGCAAGTGTCAACATTTAAAGAAGGAAATGATGCACATCAGGTTTGGGCTGCACAGGTGTGGAGCTATTTGCACTGTTCCAGGTTCAAATCTCCTAAAGCAATCATAGCAGGTGTTCTGAACATATTGAAGCTGGTAATAGTTCCAAATCGCAGATCTGCTGACAGAGAGAGTGCTTTGAGCAAAAGTGTTTCTATAGAAGGGAACTTTACAGTTCCTGTTAAAACCCACTCTGGTAGATCTAACGCTTCCCTGCAAATTCTGTATAAATTGCTTAACAGAAGTCAGTTTAAACACTTAAAACTGGTGATTTATAAAATTGAAAAAATCCAGACTACAGAATTCAGCCAGAATACATCGGTGATGAAATCTGATTGTCTTTTGACATAAAACATCCGAGGCCCGAATATCGTAGAGACTCTGGCTGTTAGCAACGCTCACGTAAAAGTCACTGGAGGTTCTCTGACTGATGACTCCGATGCTGACATTTCACAGAGGAGGAGGTTGGCAGTGACGACAGCGAAGACGAAGCGGGTGACATCAAGATTACCTCATCCTCTAAAGAAGCTCTTGCAAACTCCGCTGGGACGTTTCCTTTTTCAGCTCAGTCCTCCAAGCTCCAAGCAAGCCTGAAAGCCAGGAGCAAAAGGCCTGGACCTCCTGGTGAGAGATTACATGTGCTCGTAATTTGCAGGAGTGGAAGTTGTAACGTAACTCCACACTGCCTCTTTCAGTTTTTTGTCTACAGTCACACCTATTGTAACCTGAAAGTAACTGCAACATATCTTTACCTTCTTTAATATTCCATCCTCATCCTCAGGCCTGGGAAGCTTCCCCTGCATGCAGCAGAGGAGTGCAGCCAGGCGGCCAAACTTCAGCAACTTGGACAGGGGACATCCGGACCACATGGGGGCTACTAAAGCCTCCCTCCCCAGCTGGGGTGTGCCATCAATAGGCTGCAACTTTGGAGAGAGCCACAGCAACCACCGAGCTCTGACCGAGGCAAAGAGACTCAAAGACAATGAGAGGAAGACCTCTGCAGGACAGAGCTTAAGAGGGAAGGTGAGGCCTTACACATGGGCTATGTTAACACGTACGGATTCATCTGTTGAAGTCTGCACATTTTTATAACTAATATCTAAAAATGTAACTGCTATTAATGGTCGCTTATGAAAAACAACAGAGTATGAGCAGAAATGTCAGCTGTCAGAGAGTAATGAAGCAAGAAAGGAGAGGGGTGAGTCATGAGAGGTTACTCCCTTTGGCCTTTTGTTCATCTAAATAAATGCCAGGAGGCAGAAAAGCCTGAAGGACTTTTGAAAAGCGCTCACTTAAAGGCGCTGAGGTGAACCACACCCGGTCAGGAAGTCTGACGATCATGTAGCTTTACAGTGACACCCCCCTGTAATAGCACATACTGCAAAAAATTAAATAAATAAATAATGGGCCCTATATCTGAGCTATTGGGCCCATTTTATGCAACAATTTCAAACAGCAACTTTGCTCCCATTCTTTTCTACTGTAAATCTTGCTCTCTCTTGCCCCATTGCAGCCTAAAGATGTCCACTCATTATCTAAAACATAGTCTGTCTTTGGTTTGTTGTTAGTGTGGTGTGATCTTTGCAGACTGATACTTGCTCCGGTGTATCAGGGCAAGAAAAAGAAAGAATAGACTTAAATTTTGGCAGAAGCCGTTATTGACTATAAAGAGGTTGTTTCCCTGCAGAGTTTGTGCCGCGGTGGAGCAGACCCAGTCGAAATCATGTTTTTGGACTGTGAGAGGAAGTCAGAGTATCTGGAGAGAACTCATGCCTTCATAGAGAGAACATGCAAGCTACATGCAAAACGGCCCCAGGCTGGGATTTGAACCCAGAAACTTCTCGTTGCAGGGCAACTTTGCTCCCCAACCGTAGATATGTTGTAGAAAATACATCTTCCTTTTAAAAAGTTTTTTGCGTCTCTGTGTTCCCCTAAACTTTTATCTTTTGTGACTTAAGGATAAAAATAGGCTTCTCACTTACTCTCAAAGTACATTTGCAAAAAAAAATTATAACTGCACAATATTGTTAAATACCAAAATGAGTGAAAATCCCTAACTTTAAGTCTTGTACTTTCTAAGGTAGCATAGTTATGCTTCTTGGTGCTTTTACTGTCTGGAAAAATGCAGGACTTTTGTCCTGCATTTTGTCCAGCTTGTCATTGATCAGCCTGGAAATGAGACAGTTTTCTGTTGCTTCTCCAGTCATTCTAGAATATTTGTATGAATGTGGTGTGTGTGAAGAGGCTGTTTCATTCTCTCTGAGCAGCAGCGATGAGGCACCTATATTTACCTTCATCTGAAATGCCCTGAGGTTTCAGTCCTTTTGAGTCATCATATGGGAATGTCCAAAAACACATAACTCCAAACCAAACAGAGGAATATGAAGATAATCATTGGCCATAACTCTGCACACACCCATGCATGCTTACACTCACACACACTCGGCGGTACTAACGGGAAACAATCCTCCATGCCCTCTGGTGATGAAACTTCTGTCACTAAAATATACGGTCTCCTGGTGTGGAAAACTCCAACACACACATGCACACGCACACACACACCATCTCACCTAGATTATTATGGTCTTTGGAAAGTCTAAATACAAGCAGAAACCTGTTGGGTGAGCTGGCTTTTTATCATCACTCATTTGTCATCTTTAGACAGACCAGCTCAAACCGGTGTAGAGATGGGTAGGATCTGGTGTGTACTGTGTGTGTGTGTGTGTGTGTGTGTGTGTGTGTGTGTGTGTGTCCACCTGAAGTGAAGCGCCATGTAGCAATAAGCCCGAAACCCAGTCCATTCAGGGGCAGCAGTTATTACTGACTGTGACCTCAAACTTTCAAGTGAACTGCGCAGAATGAAGGGGGAAGAAAACAGCTTAGGGCCTAATTGAAGCATCATATTACTGGCGACGTTGGTCCCAGCGGTTACACCTCACCAATATGTTCACTGCCTTAGTCAAATCTGACAGGAACAGACCAGGTTTGCTCACCTGAAGGTCCTGTTTCTGTCGACTCATTTGCGTACACAGGTTTTCTCCCAGAACCTCGGTGGTAGGGATGCCAGGGCAGTCCATCAGCAGACCATCGTGTTTTTGAGTTAAGAAATGTTTGAAATTACAAAAATTCAGAGGTGCACAAGCAGGCATCATAATTTGAAGATAATAGCTTGTGAGGCCAGCGGGCGGGTACAGGAACGGCGCCCAGTTCAATGCATCAACTATAAACCCAGCTTAATCCATCTTTACTGTATGAAAAACTGCACATAAAGTAAACAAACCACCCTAGACTGGTGGGTAGGCGTGGGCAAGTAAAGCCTGGTGACCCTCTTGTAATACACTGGAGGAAAGTCTGGTACATAGTGGAACTATGTTCTGTTTTCTCCCTGACTGATGTTGATGCTGACGATGGCGGTAGGTGTTCGTCTTGCAATCGGTGGGTTGCCTGTTCGATCCCCGCACTGTCTGCCTCTGTAATTATGTCCTAGGACAATATTGTCCACCGTCACTGCGCGACTGTGTGCATAAATCGGTGAATGATTTATAGTACAAAGCACTTTGGAGTCCTCTTGACTTGATAAAGCTCTGTACTGTTCATTTACCGTTTACATCCTGTTTCCCCTCCGGTCAGGAAAAGGGTCATGGAGTGAGCAGGCTCCTGCAGAGCTTCACGGCTGATGAAGGTTTCCGATTGGATGAGGAGAGCAGTTTCTCGGAGGGGGAAGAAGAGGATGAGGAGGACGACAGGCAGAAGGAGAAGTCCCTGTCCCATCTTCCCCCCAACATGCCTTCCAGAATACCAGGTGAGGATAAATGCATGCCTCTGTACCCGACTTACAGTCCCTGCCTTAAGACGTTACAATTCATCAACTCGATCTGAAATGAATGTCTTTGTTTCCTTTTATCTCCACCATCAATCCCTGAACTTTCACATCACCTGGCTGCAGCGCTGCCAAACTGTGTGCTGAGTAAAGAGATGCTGGTGGATGGCCTGAAGATCCTAATCTCCAAGGAGGACGAGCTGCTGTATGCCGCGTCGGTTCAAACCCTGGACCTGCCTGACATGTACAAGCATGTTTTACTCCCATCGTTCACAAGCACACTCACAATCTTTAAGGGGCTTTCACCGCCTTTTTCCAAAATTTGTGACGCAATGAGTCCATTTGGGTGACATACTCCAAACAAAAACTTAGTCATGCCCAACATATGAATGTGTGGCAGCATTAAGGGTGATCAGAACAGGACAAAAAGGATGTTAAAAGACTTCAAAGCTTGGAAGCGTCGCAGCATATGCCAACACATCTGCTAATAGAAAAAATAATTATATGCCTGCAAGTCACAAAACTCCTGCCTTCACAACACACGCTGCAGATTAAGCTCTGAAAATTATTTACAAATTCAAATGACAGTTTGGTATACATTCCTGTATAATTACAATTTCCTTCTCTCAGCTTCAGTGTCGTCATTGAAGGGGAACGGGGAAATCGGCCAAGGATCTACTCACTGGAGCAGCTACTGCAAGAAGCCGTGAGTCAGACCACATGGCATTTTTTTTATTATTTTATGATTAACCTTTTTATTTGCTTCCTGAAAGCTTTGTGTGTGCTTGCTTCCAGGTGTTAGACGTGCGACCCCAGACGGAGGTTATTCTGACGGAGGGAACCCGAGTGTGTGCCTACTGGAGCGAACGCTCACGCTGCCTGTACCCCGGCTACGTCCACCGTGGTGAGATGACCCCTCTGTCCTCTCACCAGCTCACTCTGTTCCTGAAACTCATATTTCTGTGTCCGCCCTTCAGGAGGTCCAGGTGAGGAAGAGAAGGAGAAGGAAGGGAGCGTGATGGTGGAGTTTGATGATGGAGACCGAGGAAGGATTTCCCTTGTAAACATCAGACTTCTTCCTCCTGGATACCAGATCCGCTGTAAGTGTGGAGTTATGGGTAACCGTTGCACTTTTTAATTCACAGGGGAAAAAATGACAAAGACATCATTCTTACATGAAATCATGTGCAACGCAACTACTGAATCCTCTGTTGCTCTAACTTAGTGCACCTGTCTTTAGCTAACAAGGCATGGAAGAAGCCTTGTGATCATTTCTAAATTTATTTGGCTTTGTGTTTTACATCCAACTAAAGCACCCAGAGAGGCTCAGTTTACAGGTTTCTGGTAGATGTTATTTTTGCTAAAAATAACATCGGAACACTGTGAGATTTAGTGGTAGACTAGGCAGCCCAAATACAGAGCCCAGAGGTCCTCAATGCAGCCACCCAAAAAGCTCAACTTTGGTCTAAGCTGACCAAGATTCTAGTTTAAGTCCCTGTAAAGTACATGGAACACCTCTTATTTGCATTTGTGGTGGTAGGACAGGAAAGTCGGTTTCTTGGCACGACTCAGAACAACCAGTTGGCATGACGATAGTGTCTGTCTTTTGTTATGAAAACCTGGTGACCCTCCATGAGTGTTGGAGATTCTGTAGCTCCCTTATCATAACTCATAACTTTTTAAATTCTTGCTCTGACTGTAGATATGAGTGAATTTTGGCAGGTAGCTTTGTCCTTACCCAATTCTGGCTCTGGAAGATCAACTACACTGGACCTTACATGACTGGCGTGTGCTTTTGTTTTCCCCATTTTGAAGAGTATGTGAGAGAAATCTGATGTGGTTTCGTGTTCCAGGTGCAGAACCGTCTCCAGCTCTGTTGATCTCTCCGGGCCATCGGGGTCGGCGAAGCGCTACGGCAGAGAAGAAAGACACAGAGAAACTAGCCAATGAGGAGGCAGGAGGGAAGCCCCAGGAAAAAAGACCAGGTACATAGTTGGGTTATGATCACTGCTTTTCCAACAGCCCATTTTCCATATAGTGACTAGTTATTTGCAATCCAGTGCTATTTTAACTCCTACACATAGTCTAAAGGCCCTTGAGGTGCATTCACTGAAAAAAACATTACAGTTTCAGTTGTTTGTTAATTATCAAATGCCTTCAGGTCACAGGTGAGCCCAGAGCAGCTTTATTAACTGAAGGCCTCATAAATTAAGATGACTTTTTTGCCGCCTTTTATTTAGCCTCCATAAAAAACACATAAATCATGGCTTTATAGAGTTTCATAAGGGTACTTTGTAAAGTTAGCTAACATCACAAGTCATCGCAAACTAAAAGTGACAATAAACCTGGGGGAGGAAGACAGGTTTACCAGGTTTGTTGCAGTTTGAGTAATGGAGCTGTCGAAACTAGGTGAAGATCAAGGAGATAGAGATTAAGTTTCACCAAAGCTTTTAGTTTCATAATTAATCAACATTTGCCCTTAGGATTTTCTTCCTTATTGATTTCAGCCCCCATCTCCATTCCTTTCTTTTAGTTGGCAGGCCAAAGAAAACATACTCAGTGCCAAAGACAGCCAACTTATCAAGCTCAGCAACCAATTCTGTGATGAAGGGAAATGTTCCGCTGTTGAACTGGTCCATGCCCAGAAAGAGACCACCAATGGACTTCTTCCTCTTCAATGGGACATCCCGTAAAACCCAGAAGAAGATTAGGGAGAGAGACTTGGGCTTGTTTCACCGGCCAGTCCTGCATTCTCTAGCACCTCCAACCCCTATTAAAAGCATTTTTGGCACTGCATTTGAGGTTGACTCATTCAGTAGCATCGCTAATGGCTACTCAACCTTTGGGAACGGTGGAGCCTCTGTAGCCGGGAGACCAGTCACCGCCATGGGTTCCATGGGCCTCCGGGACTCGCCTTGTTCCTCATCAGTTACCATGGCCGCGGCAGCTGTGAGCCGCAAGCCTCTGAGTGAACGTGACAGAAAACACTTCTTAGTGAAGCTAGACCATGAAGGAGTGACTTCCCCCAAAACCAAAAATGGAAAAGCTTTGCTGCGGTTTGGAGGAGGAGGAGGGAGAGGAGTGAAAGGCCTTGCATCTACTGTACCACAACGGTACATCCAACCTTCTCTTCTGGCAAAACATGACAAGAAGATGGGAGAGAAAAGGGAAAGCAGCGCCAGGCCTCGGTCTGAGACCCTTCGGAAGGGCAGTCCACCTCTCAGGAAAGATGTTCTCTCTGCAGGACTTGGGGTGAAAGGTGGAGATTACAGTTTGGACTACCCTAGCGACTGCCCCAGCTCTTACTCTGAACTGGATGAGGAAGACGAGGACGATGGTCAAGAAGCAAGACGGAGACGAGCAGCCGTCTCATCCCATCGGGGCGGTCGTTTTCTATCCCGTCCGTCCATCTGCTTCTCTTCATCGTCCTCCTCCTCTTCTTCATCTGGTTCCATTTCCTCCTCCTCTCTGTGTTCCTCGGACAACGACTCCTCCTACTCGTCCGATGAAGAGTCATCGTCTGTGCTGCTGCGGCGGGCGCTTCTCCAGCAGGACAAACAGAAGAACAGGCAGAACGTCAACTCCGGCCTCCGGAGCCCCGATCCCACCACCTCCAACCCCGCTTCAACGTCGCCTAATGGCTACGTTACCAAAGCTGGTGTAGCCATGGGAGGATTGAAGGCAAGAGCCGACAGAGCGGAAGACAGGAAAGAGTACATCTCCAAAGAAAGCATGATGGTCAGCAGCAGAATGACTAAAGTGCAGCTGAAGAGGAAAGAAAGTTCTTCTAACGATCACCATCAGGCCCAAAGCAGCCCTGCCAGCCAGCAGATGAAACCAGCCAACAAGGACTCAGCAGCCACCAAGAAGCAGAGAATGTCTTCGCCTGAACCTCTTCCAAAAATGGCCGCCCTGCTGCCTGGACGCCAGCTCTGGAAATGGTCTGGCAATCCCACACAGGTATGACATTTTGTGGCATTTTTTTACTAGAGGTTTTTTGCATCCAGTAATTTGTTCATTAGAAAGATCAAGACTTTTATGATCTGAAATAAGCTATGTTGAGTTTCAGGAACCCCTACTTAATTCCACTGGATAAAGCAGAAATGTTTATGGAAATTTCTGTTTCTCTTTAATTCTTTTTCTGTCAATAAATGTGCTGAAATGCCATCCACTAAATACATAAGTAAATACATTTTTTGATACAAGTAAAGTCTAAATAGCTGAAACATTTTCTTGCTCCATTCAGTTAGTTTAATTTTAAGCACCTTTTTAAGCGAGGTTTTGTAAAAAGGTTGCAGAAGATTTGCATTTGACTGAAATCTGTGAAGACATGAGAGAACTCTGAAAATGCTAATAGCTGTCTATTTTAATAGTTCAGTGTACAAATACATCTTAATGCGTATGAATATACACAATGGGAATCGTTTTGGCACTACTGCAGAAGCTAATATCCATGGTCAACCAATCAGTGTCATTCCCCAGCACTGGATTGGCTGCTTTGCAAATTCTAGCCGAAAGCGTGCCAAGTGTCATTGTACCGAGGTATATCAACTTCCCAAGCTGCATTTTAAAAATATGTTTTTTAGATATGCTCCACCAATCAAATTAGTAAATAGGCTGATTTTGTCGTTTCACAGAAATATGCAAAAAAGAGATAAATACTGAACCAAGAACTGTCGGGGTCCACTGTAAGCTGTGAATATCGTAGCTACAGTAGCAGAAAGTCTTGATGTCTGCATTTAGCATAAACCCAGACTGCTACAGGACTCTCCATTCTCTGTTAGACCCAAGAAATGTATCATTTTACTCAATTTCTTTCAGGGCAGAATATTACATTTTTCCTAAGAACCTGAAATCCCCCTTAAAAATCAAACCTGCTGTTTTACTGACTGAAAACAACTGAGTGAATCAGGCGTTTTGTTTTGTTTTTTTGCAGAAATTTTTGTTTTGCATTGCAAAGACACATTACTTTCTCCTACATTTGTGTTCAACAAAGCAAAGCTAAATTGAGCTATAAAAAAAAAACAACACATGGTGAAAAAAAGTCACCGCTATTTGCTGTTTCTCTAACAGAGAAGAGGTCTAAAGGGTAAAGCCCGTAAGCTTTTCTACAAGGCCATCATGCGGGGCAAGGAGATGGTGCGTGTCGGCGACTGCGCCGTGTTCCTGTCACCTGGTCGGCCCCAGCTGCCCTACGTGGGAAGAGTGGAGAGCCTCTGGGAGTCGTGGAGCTCCAGCATGGTGGTCAGGGTCAAGTGGTTCTACCACCCAGAGGAAACTCGCCTGGGGAAGCGACACCGTGATGGCAAGGTAAGGCTGGAAAGTGCAAGGATCCTTTCTACACATATCTAGACTGTGGTATTTTAAGAGTAATGCAAAACCACATTGGTACTTTTCATTATTATTTCTAATTTTCAGATCAGAACAATGTATGCATTTGTATTTCTGACATTGTTTTAAATGGAATGTTTACTGTAGATTTTACCATGGACTTGATATAACATTCATGCTGAGCTGTAACGCCTTCTATTAAACCTGCAGTATGTACATTTAAAAAATAGTTGTTTTTCCATGTCTATTAAAACCGTTATCACATTGTATCAATTTGGGATGAGACAGATAATCTCAACAAAAAACATCAAGCTCCTCCACCTTAGCCAAAACCCTCCTCTAGCTGTGATTGGTTGTTTCTGGCAGAGCGGAGTTGGTATTGGAAGAACCATCATGCTAACAGCAGTTCTCTATGACTGATTATCTGTGATATGTTACTGTTATAATATGTAAAGAAATTATTATTAGTATTATTTTTATAAAAGTTACATACTGCAGCTGTAAAGGGTCTCACATTGTCAGGCGTATCGACCAAATTCTGTGGGCCACATGGAACCATGAGCTTGCTGTTCACAGGCGGTTGAAATTTCATAGTCATTACCTAAATTGTCTCAATTTCTCATGACGAATTGCTACATTTCAAACAATATGAATAGATACAGTACAAGCAAGTTTGACATACTAGTGTCTTGACCACAAGGACAGTCACTGCACATCTGCAAATGTGTACAGAGAGTGGCAATCCTGCTGTGCATTACCCCAGTGGTTGCACCTTATCAGCACAAAACTCAATTTGATTTTAACATTGTTTCCTGAGTCATAAAAATTGAGTTAGCAGGCGTCCACTTTTAGTCTGCCTGAAGTATGCCTGGTGTTCCATAGAGTGAAGTGCAACCAAGCATGCTAGAAAGTTTGCACAAATCCACCAGAGTACAAAAATGTAATCTTCCAGGGTGCTGTGGTGGCGCAGGGGCAAAGCACAACCCACATATTGATACCTTAGTCCTCACACCAGTGGTCACAGGTTCGACTCCCAGCCTGGTGACATTTGCCGCATGTCTTCCCCTTTATTTGTTACCCTCTTTCCTGTCGAACTACTTTCAAATAAAGCCCACAAGAGCCAACAAAAACATTATCTTCCAGTTTTGCTTTCCATGAGAGAGTTCTCATTATCCTTCTCTGTCTCTTTCCGGCAGAACGCTTTGTACCAGTCGAGCCATGAGGATGAGAACGATGTGCAGACCATCTCCCATCGTTGCCAGGTGGTCAGCAAAGTGGAGTACGATCACCTGATGCGTGAACGTAAGGCGGGCGGCCCCTCCAACGACCTGTTCTACCTGGCTGGAACCTACGAGCCCACCACAGGCCAGCTGGTCAGCGCGGACGGCATGGTGATCTTGTCCTAGCACCGCTGGGGGAAGCAGATATCCAACACGATTGCTGGAGTTCTTCTAGACAGAGGCAAGATGACGCTTGATTCCGTGGATGAACTCACTTTTTTGGATAAAGAGTGAGCCAGTAGTTCAGAGGAACGGACTGGCCCAGGCCACATTTACCCAGGCTCCTTGTCTTACCCAGAGTTTCAACCCTTCTCTGGGGCAACCAAACACGAGTACTTTGGACTGGAACGTCTTGGAAGTATTCCAACAGGAGGGCTTTCTGAAGCAAAGAGACTCAACGCTAAGGAGAGACATGCTGTAAACCACACTGGTTTGGATGGATGTAACGGTCTTATACATGTAGTCTGACTCGGACGACGCTATTTAAAGGCCCCCAATAGGACCAATAAACACTGTAGTTTGGACTTAAATGCATATATGTTTCTGCAGAGTGACTGTGATGGCATTTAATGAACTTTTAATGCACATTATCAGTGCTTGCGTTTGTACAGTTTGTGACGTCGAGCGACGACACGATGTCACCAGACTCTAATAATCGATTCAGTGCTCGACGACTTTAGTTGTCGGTCATTAACGACCAAAAGGCCGAACCAAGTTTTCCTCCTTTGAAGCCATACACATCAATACCTCTCTATCGCCGTCTCTGTCATGTCCGCCTGTCCGGGCGCAGGCAGTAGGATTGTTTATTTGAGCTGTGTGTGTGTGTGTGTGTGTGTGTGTGTGTGTGTGTGTGTGTGTGTGTGCCTGGGCAAATGTGTATGTGCTTTTTACAGCATTCTATGTAGAGTAACACGCTGTAACATAGTATATAAATATAAATATATAAATATATATAAATTTATGTTCATGTGGTTTCCTTTGCAGAGATTATTTTATTTTAGAGTTTTCTGGGGATGGTGGGTGTTTTTGTGTGTTGCAGAGGAAGAAGGTGGGCTAATGTTTTCTTCTGTATAAATGCACTGAATAGGACTAGAGGTGTGTTTGGGGTGAAGCTCTGCAACCCATGTGATGATTTAGTGGCTGTAGCTCTAGGCAAAAAGTAAATATGTAGAAAAGGTGTTTGGAATATTTTCTTTTTTTAAAAAAACAAAAACAAAAAAAGCTCTTTTTTATACATGTTTAGTAACTATTTTATTCTTTTTTTTGTTGCTTGTTTTAATCGATTGGAGTTAGAATGTGCATTTCTTTTCACTTCTGTTCAGCAAATACCAGAAAAGAAAGTTGCATTTCTGCCTAAATCCTGAAAACAAAAAACAAACTAAAAAAAAAAAAATTAAAAATCCAGTTCTTGCCTGTTTTTAGCCTGTGGAAAGTGTAGACACTTATCTGGCAGCAAAAAGAAACATACCAAAGCACCTGTGACTTTACGCTACACCCTATTAGATCAACAACAATAAAAAGAAAGTATAAAAGACGTTCAATCAATTCTGAAACCGGGACCCCTGCAATCTCAGAGGGATTTCCTCTCGTCCTGTCCGCATTCATCCGGTGTTCGCGGAGACGGTGTCCGCATGCCACCCAGCTGATGCACTTGAGGTCTCTATGGCAACCAGTATGGCATCACGTGACCCTGTAGGACAATCAGAGCCAATCAATGGGACGATGTTGGGAGACAAAAATACAAGAGAAAAGGATCAAATCACAAATTTATGCTTCTTGTCACTTTTATTCACGCTTTGCCAAAAACAAAAAATATGTCTGTACATTTTTTGTGTTTATGTTTCCTTTTGTTTTTCATCATCATCTTCTTGTTTATGCAAGCCTGGATGACTGTTTGTTGTATAGGATGTACAGGAGGAGGAACATAAATGCCTTTTTTCCCTTTTTGAGGACTGACTGACTTTTAACAGCATCTCTGCTGTTACACTGCAAAGCAAAAGCTTTAAATGGAACCTAATGTGAAACTCAGCTTTGAACTATTGCTTTTATGGGTCTTTAATTGATTGATTTTTTAAAGCTGTATTTTCTTTAAGAAACACTGGATTGAATTCTGATCATCACATTTCAACGGGAGGTGGGGTTTGGGGTGGGGAGCATCATTGTGTGTTTTTTGTTTTTAGACCCACTGGAATCTGCTTTGTATGGTTAAAATAGCCTACGAAAATATATTATGTAATTTCAGTCATTCATTGGAAATATGACTAAAATATTTCCTTGTGTACAAAAAGAAAAATATTTATCTTAATTTTATTGCCTTTTATTGCGTTTCATTAAAAAAAAAAGGATTCTTAAGAATGAAAGCGTCTGAACTGCTTTTCCTTTCACCTTTCCTGCAGCGTGTGCTGCTCTCTGAATGCGGCCTTGTGTGCATCAATGCCAAGCCAGACGTGAGGACACAGAGCGCAGTGGCAAGCAGGAATAAAGAGGTGGAGGCTGTGAGGGTGGGGCAGGAGGAGGGGGGCTCAAAAGAAGGGAAGCAATTTGAAACTGTAGCTCCAGTTTGATAGGAGGGGAAGAAGCAGGAGAGAATGGGAAACTGTATCTGGTGTTTGATGGGGGGGAGCGAGGCAGGATGTGGAGCCTCCTCTCCGGCTCCTCAGGTGGGTCAGGTATTCACAGCAACACAAAAACGGAACAGGACCATTAATAGAACAAAGCTGTGGGGGGTGGGGGTTGGGGGGGTGGTGGAGAAGGGGGGTCGGGGGGGCTATCGGCTTTCAGGCTGCGCTCACAGCTTTCACACACTGACTGTGGCCAGCACAGAAAGTATTCAAGCCCCTGTAACTCGTAGCATGTCATCATTAGAACATGTCTCAATCAGTTTGGTTGTTCATCCCTTTAACAAAAAAAAGTCAAATCTGAAAAGTGTGGTGTGCATTTGTGTACAACTCCCACTTCTACCCCTAAAGAAAATCCAAATGGAATCAAATGACATATAGTTTCTCCCTGTGTGTAATTTTATGTGAATACAAGTATATCCACAGCATGATGCTGCCACCACCATGTGGCATACAGAGCATTTCCCATATAGGCCAAAAATGGGGCTACACATGGCTTGTGACAAATAAGTAAAGGATTTGTGGAGGACACGGCCAGTAGTTGTCAGGAACTCATCGGCCCTTGGAGACCCCGAAGGGGTCGTCTTTTCACACGACCCCTTCGGTGTGTGTGCCGCTCCCACATGCTCATCAGAGCGCGCTGCAATAGGTGAGTCAGTTTCAGCCTGGAGACCAGCTGGGATTATGGCCTCCAGAGTGTTGATCTTCCAGGACAAAGTGTTCACTTTTTACTGCGTTACTTGAGACTTCCTGCGACGTATTCACACCTTCTTATCGTACTGTAACTGCAGCCTTCGGTGTGATCATAGCAATCATCTAAGGGGCATTTACCTTTGACCTGGAACAACCGGGCCGTCTCATGGCACGGCTCGAAGGAAGCTGACACGCTGCGTTGCCGTGTCAACGTAAACTTTACCTCACTTTTAGTGGATTTTTTTAGTGGCGGTGCCTCCTTCAAACGTTTGCCTTTTTGCCCTCAACTGGCTCAGTTTTTACTTGTCAGTTCAGAAAAAAGCGCCTGACCAACAGACCAGGGTCATAAATTAAGACCTTACAAACATTTACTTATTATTCATTTACTCAATTACAACCTCTTTGTTCAGTTCTCTTTTAGCCGTTTGGCAGTTTGTTATTGCAAAGATATGAAGCAGTGCTCCTAACACACACACACACACACACACACACACACACACACACACACACACACACACACACACATGCCCCCATTCTGCTCCCTGTTGGTCTTTTACATCCTCCTCATTGGCTCCTCAATCAGCCCACGCCTTGAAAATACACAGACATTTAGTGTGGTCTTTTGGCTCCTTATCAGCAGGTTTGCATTGGGCTTATCTAGTTGACATTGTTAAACTACTTTACCCAGAATGCTGCAGGAGATATGGGCACAATAGTCGGCTTGGGGGTGCAGGGGGGGGGGTCTTCTGGGTTAATGAGAGAGGCTTTCAAGTTGTAAGAGCAAATATGCTGCTCGCTGATTTGTGTGTGTGTGTGTGTGTGTGTGTGTGTGTGTGTGTGTGTGTGTGTGTGTGTGTGTGTGTGTGTGTGTGTGTGTGTGTGGTGTGTGTGTGTGTGTGTGTGTGTGTGTGTGTGTGTGAAGGGTCAAGGTGTCGCAGGAAGGTGTGGTAGCTTTTATTGTATTTTTTTGCAGGAGGGGCTGGGATTCCATTTTGAGAGGGTTTTTCTGTTTTGTTTTATGAAATGCTACAGAAGAGAAGCTGAGGAACTTTAAAGGGGTGAAAAGATAAACGGTTTAAACCGAAGCGCAAAAGGAGGAATGGAAGCATAACTGTATGCAGAGCTGTGCCTCAGAGGGGGGGCTCCAATCATGAGAAAGCCCTCCATTTAGATATAGTCTGAGCATGTCAGGGAAGTGAATGGATGGCTGTCAGCTGCAGTGAGGTGTGTACATATCCCTGTGTTTGTGTGTGTGTGTGTGTGTGTGTTTGCCAGGATGTATTCGGGTCAGCATGGGGGTAAGGAGATCAGCGGTCCCGTCCGCATCACCTCATCCATCGCTCACATGAGCCGCAGCGAGGCTCACTGCCGCCGCCGGACCGTAAGGCAGAGACACTGTAAACGTCCTGCAGCCAATCGGACTCCATTCCAGTTGTACAACATATTCCACGGCGACAGATGGTACACTCACATAAATCAGGAATTCTTGGCAGAGTGGAAGTCATGCGCATGTTCTCCACATTACAGCATCTACAAATGTTTCAGTTTTTCTTTTTCTTCCCCCCTCTCACCTCATCCTGCTAGTTTTATGACTTGTTTCTCTTTCTCGATTGTTACACAAAGAGTTCCAAGGAAATTTTCTGACATCTATATTTCTCTCTTCCACCATGAGAAGATAAGGCGAATGCATAATGTTGGGGGTTTCTCTCCCCCCCCCCCCACAACTTTTCCAGTTGAGCAGAACTTTTGGGCGTGGCTTTTTACCTCATCAGAAGCATAATCCTGTTGTGCGGTTTGGGCCCCAAACCCAGGCAGGTCATTCTGAGTTGATGACTTTATGGAATATGCAAACGTACAAAATCTGGAGGTTACATGAAGGGAAACAGACAAAGAGCAAACCGGCAAGGCATGAGGAAGACAGAGGAGACAGAACAGAACAGACAGACATAAATACTGGGGAGATTGATGACTGAATTGTAGAGCAGGTGAGTCTAAATAGTGGATGATGAACAGTTGAGAGCGAAGGCATTGAGGGAAAGTCACGACTACAATAAAGAACCCAGAAATTACGGAGGATAAACTTTACAAAAAAACATAAAACCACAAACCCTGACAGCCCAGAACACGAGTAAATACAAGATTCTACTACAATGTGAAATAAACCATGAGTGACACAGAACTCTGAACCAGACCAAACAGAAACCATCCTTCAGATCATAACAGGTTCTGATCTGAGCCAGCAAATATCATACATTTTTAAGAAGGTTGATGTTCAAGTTATTCCAAAAGCTTATAGTTTTAGGCGACTTGATTTTCTCTAGAATCAGGTTCAATTAGAGTTTGGGATCACTGGTGTCTTGAAACGCCCAACTGAGTTATTCACTGTTGACTTGAACAGACTGTGAAGAGTTTGCAGCCAGTGTTGCTTTTAGATTTATGTGACTGTTGACCATGAGAGATCACTGAAGTGAGTGGAGAGCAGGGTCAGAGTCTCTGGTCCAGTACGTAACTGGTTCAAGTCTCACCTAAAGAACAGAGATTTCTTAGCTAACTTCCCTTCAGAGTGGACAGGAGTCACATGTGGCGTAGCCCAAGGTTCAGTCCTTGAGCCGCTTCTGTTTTATGTTTACATGCTCCAGCTGGCTCAGGTTGTGACAAATTATAAGATGATACATCTTTACATCACAACGTCACCATCCAAGCACTGAACAGACAATGAGAGCATGTCAATGTGTGGATGTGTCGTAACTGAAGAGAAACTAAATCAAAGTCATTATCTTTGCACCTGAACTAGAGTCAATGCGCAGCTTCAGTTATTACAGACAGAAACCAGTGATCAGGCTGAAATCTGGGAGGAGGGATGACCTCTGACCTGAAACTTTAGAGCTACATGAAGAAAGTTACAAAGTCGACCTTCTATCACCTGAAGAACATTTCAAGGATTAAAGGACTAATGTCTCAACAAGAGCTAAAGAAGCTCATACATATACACACACACACACACACACACACACACACACACACACACACACACACACACACACACACACACATATATATATATAATATATATATATATGAGAGTGAGAGATGAGATACATCTAATTGCTCTTCTTTCTGCTGAGCAGCTCCTGCAGCAGCTATTGCTGGTATCTGATATTTGGAATAGTAGAAGGTCCGCGGTGGCCCGCTGGCTGCCTGGACCGGCAGTCAGAGTAGGTCAAACATCCTGTAAAAGTCTTGGTGAACACAGCAGCCTCGGCCACAGACACCTGATAGCAGCTGTGTGTGGATCCTGTGAGTGTGATATTCCTGATATGATCTTGATACAGGCTGAAATTAACAGAGTCGGTTGCCAGGCTCGTCAGCTCTGCCTCAGCGACAGGAAGACGGAAGATATCTGCAGAGTATCAGAAATAAACCGCCGCTGCAAATACACCACACACACACACGCACACACACACACACACACACACACACACACACACACACACACACACACACACACACCCACACCACACACACACACACACACACACACACACACACACACAACCCAGGCCTGTATGATGTTTCCTCTTGAAGTGCTGTCAGCCCACTGCGGGGGTCATCAAAATGCCTGTAACGTTACACTGATGTCGATTTAATATGTACAGTAAATTAAAGTGACACCTGAACGCTGCGACAGTGTTTGAGGATTTATCACTTCACCAAGTTAAATATGAACCCAAATAAAAAGTGTGGTATGAATAGGCAAATGGGTTGAGTTTCATTGCTTTTCCTTTTCATTTTTCTCACACTGTCTGTCCATAACGTGACCTATGATGCTTCTTGAGTGAGTTAGGATGGGTCTATGAGCTGCACAAGACATCCTCATTGTATTTTCGGTACAAAATAATTGTAGATAATAAAATCCGAGTTCTGCCTTTTTGAGTCCCTTTGAGAATGAGCTCTGTCTTTTTAAGTCACTGTAGGTTGCTGTTTACATCCAACCAAGAATCTTTGAAAAGCAGAAGTGGAGCCTTCTGCACAACCAATAAGAGTGGTAACAACAAAATACTTTTTTCCTCTTTTCCAGCAGCTAGCCGCAGAAAGGTATGTACAGCTAAACTTTATACTTCAGGTAGAAATATTCACCTCAACGCTACGAGGCGACGATCTGCTCACTGAGCTGCAACTTCATCCTGACACATAAACAAACATTTTCTTAAAACGCAAATGAAGATTTAATTAAAGAAGAAAGAATCCACTTTTGGCACTTAAATGTGGTCGTAGTGTTTTAGCGTAGACAAAGTTCACTCTTATTTTTAGTTAATTTTAGCACGTGTTAAATATATCTAAAATATGTCCATCATGAATTCTAAAAATCCTCATGTGAAAATTTGAGTAAATCAGAATGTCTTCAAAAATGTTGTTTATTCATTGACGCTTCAGCTGGCAGTAAAAAAGTTCAAGTGTTTTGTTGCTGCACTGAAGTAAACAGTTCAGGTAACTTTACTGAGTATTTATCATTTTGGTGGTTTTTTTCCTTTACGTTACATTTTAAGAGAAATATCTGCACTTTCTACTCCTCATATTTTCACATTAAAGGAATGTTTTCTTTTTCTTGTTATTTCCAAGATGGAAAAATCCACCGATGGCACAAAAAAAGTCTTCCAGTGTCTCTAACAAGTAGAACACTGTGGACTCAAGTACATTTCAAATTTACTTTGTAAATGTTTCGTGAGTAAAGCAGTTCAGCTTGAACGTTTGGTTTTACTAGAATATTATTTTCAAACAATCGTCTGTCCTTCAGCAGGACAGATGATTGGCTCAATGGCCGACTGTCTCCGTGTCACGCTGCACTGACGCATTAATTCCTGCACGGCTGCTTCATCGTCAGGTGAAGATGATCACCTGAGCTTCATCGTGAGCAAGTTGAAGCACATCTCGCCCTGTGCTGGAGATCAGATGTTTAATGAGTTGAGCTCAGCGTCCTCCTTCGACCTGTCACCCCTCAAATGTGTTATATTCCACTTCGCCGTGGATCCTTCATGCTTCTACATGTTTGTCAGAAGACGCTGCAGCTCCCTCCGTCCTGTCTGTCTCTAGACGTCAGGTGAAGAGACAGACGGACAGGCTGACCTGGAGCAAGGTGTTCTATACCGGCCTGCTCTGACCCGGTCCATGAAAGAGCTGCAGAATAAAAAAGAAAACATTCAACATTATGGGATTAATCAATGTAATTCTTGCAAAAGAAACACGTCCATATGCTGTTCAGTGCAGTATATCCATCCAGTATATTTAAATTTTAGGGGGAAAAAAAACACCTGAATATGTTCACTAATTATTGAAAATATGTAATTGAAATCTATCACTCATTCATTGTATTGTACTGAATTTAGTTTTTTAATATTTCTGTGAAATTACAGGAATAAAGGAACCTTTTTTTATTCACATTTCTGCAGGGTCTGCTGTGGATCAGAGACCCTTCAGACGAATCACATGAAAGTAGATTTGAGTTTTAGAAATAGTCTGGAAATCTTTCTAAATATGGAACGTGTCAAACTGAAGGCGCGAGGGCCACATCTGGCCCGCCGTAGCTTTTCATGTGGCCCTCTGGATTCCAGTCAATACATTCTGACACAACTGGCCCTTTAAGAACATTCAGGTTTTGGATTTGGCCCAAAATGAAAGTGAGTTGCCCCTGAAACATGGCGCTCTGTCAGTCTGTCGTCTTTGGGTCAAAAATGTGACAGGAGTGTCTGTAATGACACTCCTGTCATTTCTGTCTTTATTTTAAATTCTCTAAATACCTGGGAGAAATCAGAGGCTTGATAAATGTCAACAAAACCCAAACAAGGACAAACGCTTTATCTGCGGCTTTCAGCAGAACTAAATACATTTGTAGTTTTCTGAATATGTCAAACAGAGAACATGATGAGGTCTGGTGTGTTTTCTTCTATCAGCTCCACAGTTCAGGATTAAAAACACAGGCCACTTCTGCAGTTCCTGCAAAACCACAAGAAAATTTGAGCTAATAATAATCACAGCCCCCCCCCCCCCCCCCCCCCCCCCCCCCCCCCCCCACCCCCCCCCCCCCCCCCCCCCCCCCCCCCCCCCCCCCCCCCCCCCCCCCCCCCCCCCCCCCCCCCACACACACACACACCCATTGAACGCGGCTAATGCAAAGGCACGGTTACCATGGCGATAAATGGCAGGAAATTAATAAACAATTTAGGCTCTAATTGGTAAACCTTGTCATTTGTGAATAGAAATGAACCCCAGAGGAGCGACTTCTCATCTAAATAACAATGCAGGAGCCGCGCAGACAGAGACGCCTCAACGCGCCGCCGTCAGAGGGACGCTCTCTGTGTCACTTCTCCGGCTTTCCGTCCCCAAAGCTGAAACCTGCACTCCTTCTGTCTCGATGACTGACAATTCATCACTGGCAGCCGTCCTGAGAGATTAAGACGGCACGCTGAGCGAGCAGAGCGCTGCCACCAGAACCAACCGGAGAAAATCAATGGATCGCTTAAGATTCCTATATATCAGCTCAGATGCAGACAGGCGGGGGAATCCTACTTACATTTTGGTTTTTGAACAATTTTTTTTTTTTTTTTTTGTGGAATTGACTCAGCAAATGTGTGTGTGCGCGTGTTTGCGTGTGTGTTTACTTGCATGACAAAAAGAAGGCAAAAGAGGAGGTGGAGGATTATGTGTGAATTATCTCTGTGTGCAGAAAATACGCAGAGAAGTTAAAGAGGGACAGAGGTGGGTGAACAAGAGTGCAGGTTTTTAGGATTGTGTGTGTGCGTGCGTGTGTGTGTGTGTGTGTGTGTGTGTGTGGGGGTGTGTGTGTGTGGGTGTGTGTGTGTGTGTGTGTGTGTGTGTGTGTGTGTGTGTGTGTGTGTGTGTGTGTGTGCGCGTGTGTGTGTGTGTGTGTGTGTCCCTGGCAGCTGTTTGCTGTGCCCAGAGAGGTGTTGGCAGAGCTTCCTTACTGTAACAGCTCCCACATGTTGGCGCAGCACGGAACAGTGAGGGCGCTCTCCCCAGGTGCCAGCGCTCTGTGTGAGTGTGTGTGTGTGTGTGTGTGTGTGTGTTGAAAGAAAAGCATGAGCATGTGGCAGAAAGCATAAGACTTTGTCTTTTTGTGTGTATTTACATGTTTACAGTAACGCCTGGATCTGAATATGTTTCATTTGTTTCTCTGAGCCCAGACCACACAGGACCTGCAGACGGTTACAGTCTAACAGTCATAACTCTCTGACATGAACTATTCCAATATGACTTATTTTACATTTGAGTTGCTTCTGTGCAGTGGTCATTAAAGGTCATCAGCCGTCAGCAGCCACTTCCCCACCTTTCATTTACAAAACCAAACAGATTTGGTGTCAATCAGTTCTGCTACATTTGTGCTGGTTTGCGCAGCAAAAACTTTCATTTGTGCTGCTTTTGCTTCGAAGGTATCGATGATGACGTCTGGAAAAGTTTTCATCAACATCTTTAAAATCATGGAGGCACAAACCAAAAATCTTTACCGCACAAACGTTTGAGACCAATTTTGTGGGATTTGAGGAAATTGTTGCGGCCAACGTCACTCGGGCCTCCTCTCCTACAGCGTCACGAAAACTACTGAAGCAAACTCCACCTCGGCAAAATCTGTGGCTACAGAAGCGACAGCCTTCACCGTGCTTTTCATGTCACACTCCAGTTAGCTTGGAAGACACGTTCCAGCTGAGACGTCCCTTCATCTACCCAGGTGGGATCTCAGAAAGTGCCTTTTGTTTCTTCAAGTTTCTGTTCAAGTATGCATTCACATAGGCTGGGACTTTCTGGTAAGCAAAGTCCCTCGGAGTGCGTGCGTGCGTGTGTGTGTGTGTGTGTGTGTGTGTGTGTGTGTGTGTGTGTGTGTGTGTGTGTGTGTGTGTGTGTGTGTGTGTGTGTGTGCACGTGTAGATGAGTGTGTGCCCATGCCTGTGTTTGCAGGTCGATGGCTCTTCACTCTTTCATCTCATCAAGTGTTCATCATTCCGTCCCTCATCAATCACGCCATGCAGCAGATCAGTCATCAGCCGAGGGCTCTGTTTTAAAAAAGATAAGATCTCTCCCTGTCCAAACACACACACACACGCACACACACGTACTCTCTCAGGTGTGTGTGTGTGGCGTGACTTGTGACCGTAGCGCTCTATGAACAAATTCTTGCAAACATAGTGGGAGGCCCTTCATTTAGCACCTCCATATTATGAATCTTCTTCATAATGGCACACACAGAGTGATGTTGGTCTGCAGCACACACACACATCCACGCACACATACACGCGCGCGCACACACACACATAGTTTCCATGGTGACCAATAGGCAGCCATGCAGAATGAGAGCATAGTCTCTTGGGACATCTCCTTTGTCCATCTTTTCATCGCTCTCCTTTAGTGATGACAAGATGTCTCCTCTCTGTCTCTGTGTTTCTCCTCTGGACTCTGTTCATTATGCATAATGCATGCATTTCAATTCACAAGCTCCGCTTCGTACGGCTCATCCAGAGAGTTTGCAGCAGGCGGCCTTTGTCTGGAACTCTTTCCCCTAGATTAGTCCACTGTATTGCTCAAAACTCTGTTTCAACAAATGCAACTAAGACATTAATCCCAGCTGAGCGAGCTTGTCCCAGAACCTCGACGGTGTTGCAATAAGTGCAGCTGGAGGCGGTTTGAGTGACGGCTCCTCATTATGAGTAAATGTGGCATGGATGGAGGGGCTGAGGGCGGGGGGGTGTCTGGAGGGACAGATTGTGAGATAGCTTGGGACAAACGTTAAATATTACTGGCATCAACTTATCGAGGGGTAGGGTTAGGGTTGCCGGTGGCAACAGTAAATGCAGATCAAGTGTTTCCAGAGCAAACCTCGACTCAGTGTTTGTTTAGTTCTGCGTGTTCATAATGGAGTTTTAAAGGATCCAGGTAACATGACAGCAGTGGAAAACAGAAGGAGTGGATTCAGATTTTGATTTTTACAGATTTGGATGAGAACTTCACCGGACTGGTGATCTGTTCAGGTTGTAGTTCACCTGGTGCCCACTGACCTGCAGAGGTCAACACCAAGCAGATTCTAGTAAAGCCACTCAAATCCCTTCACATCAGAGCTACAACCAACCAGCCACACACATTCATACGGCGTTTGGTTTAGTTTTAGTTTGACGTGTGCATTAATGCATCCACTCATCTGTTCATTGTCTTCAGCTTATGAAAGGTTGACTTGTGGGGAACATTTAAAGTAAGGACACCCAGACACTCTCCAGGGAGGAATGCAATTCCTTCCCAGGCCACAGGGTTCACTCACTGGTGGGAAAGAAGTCCCTGTCCCTCCAGTGAGTTCTGAGTGTGTTCCCAGACGGGCATGTCCAGGTCCCCCAAACGGAGGCCCCTGGATGGCACCTAAACCGCCTCATTTCAGCCCGGAAGAACCACCGGCTGTGAAAGTACTTTAGGATCAGAACATGAAAGCGACAGGACTCTACTTTACAGCTGTTTGACATCCAATGTACTTTTGATTCGATTGTACCAATGTGACACACTGACGACTCAGAAAAGACGTCCAATGACCTTTGCCTCACGTATTAACATACAGTTCACTTCATTCCGGCTACAATTCAATCAGAGACAGTCAGAATAGGCTTTAAAACCGACTACACACATCGATTTGATTTTAAATCAATGCATTTCAATTTAACATACAGACTGTCACCAGAATATATCTTGATGAAATGTAACAGTTGGAGACAACGGGATCATCGGTTCCCCTTAGTGCAGCATCCCTGTTATGTGATGGAAGCTCCAGAATAGCAGCTGAGTCCGACCGTCACATGAGACTGAAACTGACCGCTTAAAGTTATGAGAATGACTTTCTGCCACTGACCCTCGTATATGAAGTGCTTGATTTGTGCTTTGAACCAATGTAGGTCTTAAGTTGTATTGTAAAATCCAGTTGTACACACAACAGGACCAATGGTGTAGCAAAGAGCTGGAGGCCGAACACAGAGCTGAAGAAATGGGCTGAAATCAATACTCTGCAGGCTCTTGGTTTAAAGACGGGAGGGAAGCTCGTTTAGGCACAGCTGAATGGTTGCCACGGGAGATTCAAAAATTCCACAAAGATGCAGGAAAAAATGAAAGCAAAACTCCAGATATGTTTTTGATGAGGAAAAAAGAAACAATACATCACACTGTAAAGCATAAAGTTGATTTTGCATAATTCTCCCTTTTAAAAGTGCCATGAAGTGTTGTGAGGGAATTTTGAGGAGAAACAGACCCACAGCATCACAGATCCTCCACCATACTGAACAGTGGGCATGAAATGCTTTTATTCATGTTTTGTTTCACACCAAAGACATCTGAACTGTTTGCTCCCAAAGATCTCAGTCTTATCAGAGTCTCATCTGCTCAACGAACTCAACTCAAGGTAATGTCCAGTAGGGCTGAGCAAACTCCAAGTTGACCTTTGTGATGACTTTTTGTCTTCCATCTCTCACAAACGACCGGTGGTGACCTCAGGATGCCACTCTGTACTGCAGCTGTCTGAGCAGGATCCACCCAACTGTCCCTCTGTCCATCCATCACTGAAGACTTGCAGAATCACAAGCTGTGTTTCTACTGAAACACCACAATAATGTTAATAGACTACCGTAATAATGTTAATAGACTACCGTAATAATGTTAATAGACTACCGTAATAATGTTAATAGACTACCGTAATAATGTTGATAGACTACCGTAATAGTGTTGATAGACTACCGTAATAATGTTAATAGACTACTGTAATAATGTTGATAGACTACCGTAATAATGTTAATAGGCTACCGTAATAATGTTAATAGACTACCGTAATAATGTTGATAGACTACCGTAATAGTGTTGATAGACTACCGTAATAATGTTAATAGACTACTGTAATAATGTTGATAGACTACCGTAATAATGTTAATAGACTACCGTAATAATGTTAATAGACTACCGTAATAATGTTGATAGACTACCGTAATAGTGTTGATAGACTACCGTAATAATGTTAATAGACTACCGTAATAATGTTGATAGACTACCATAATAGTGTTGATAGACTACCGTAATGATGTTAATAGGCTACCGTAATAATGTTGATAGACTACCGTAATAGTTGATAGACTACCGTAATAATGATAATAGACTACCGTAATAATGTTAATAGACTACCGTAATAGTGTTGATAGACTACCGTAATAATGTTAATAGACTACCGTAATAATGTTAATAGACTACCGTAATAATGTTGATAGACTACCGTAATAATGTTAATAGACTACCGTAATAATGTTAATAGACTACCGTAATAATTTTAATAGACTACGGTAATAATGTTAATAGACTAACTGGAGTAGAAATGGTAGACAGTTGAAGCAGGGATGATATGTAAGGTTATACTGTACAAAGTTTAATGTTGGTATAAGTTTAAAAAAATGTCCCTTCATTTTGGAAGAAGAAGAATTACAACCAAGGTGATTATGTATGTACTGATTATTATGACATGTGGAAACATCGCAATATAAGTTTCAGCAAGGCCCGACTGAGGCAATGTAGCCACCAGTGTGGGGGTCATAACTGGCTCCCCGTCCCACTGAGGGTGATGTTGAAAACCTGATTAATTATGAAGGTCGAGTGAGGGAGGGGGGGTCACTGTAATGAGGGGAAATGTTAAGAAAATATCCTCTTGCTGTTGAACCGCCCTGCCACCCAGTGACTGTTCACCTACACCCCGGGATCTCTAATAAATAAAACTACAACTCTGCACTTCACTTTTATTGTGCATGTGCTTGCATGCATCTTTGTGTGTGTGTGTGTGTGTGTGCATTTGAGTGTGTGTGACCTCCGCTGTCCTTTAGCACGAGGAACATTTTGCGCCGCTGTTTTTACAAGCCGGGCATTAAGCTGTCCATCAACTGCCAGAAAAATACCTTGAATCCTTTCCCCTCCTCCCTCCATCACGCTCACATCGATTCCCCAGAAACCACAGTTGCAGTTGCCGTATCCGCTCCTCGGCCAAGCTCTTAAACACACTGAAACCAACCTCTTCGCTCTTTATGACCTCTTTTACACATGAGCCTTCTCTTTTTACGTCTTTTTTCCATTCATGTGTCCTCCCTGCCACCCATCGTTTATCTCTCTCAATATTTGCTCCCTAAATATCCCCTCTGCTCAGATACGAGACATGCTATGAGGTGAGCAACTGCTGACTGGATGGGTTGTGATACAGGCAGTACCCCCCTCACCCCCCAGCTCCCCAGAACGGCTCGTAGAAAGATGTGCTTGTTAATGTAAAATACAGCTTGTCATGGTGTATGGCTCTCTATTACGGCTGCTTTTTACAGTCCAAGCGAACAGGGCCAAGGTTGCCTCTGAGTGAGAGCATCTCCTTTTGGAAAAGGTAAATCTATAAATACCAATAAAATTATCAAATGTCATGTATTGCTGGAAACATGGAGCATTTACTTGATTTACTGCCACTAAATATTTGTTTAATAGAAAAGTAGCTTAGAATGATTTCTACAAAGATTTCAGGGTCATGAAGCTAATGATGGTTTACATGAACGGAGCAAAAGTTCACTAATTTCAGCAAAGAAGTATTAAAGAGGAAGCCTTGGCTTAATGCTTAATGTAGAAATCAGTATCTTCCATGTTTAACTTCAGATAACTGGTCTTGATCTGGTTACACTGGATGACTTAGAACAGAAAGGTATAAAAGAAAAAAAATTGTAAAATTTTTTGACAGTTTGTAATCGAATCCTCAACATTCAATAGGATTTGGTCTGGAAAGACGGGCAGCTTTCATGCTGATATGGAGGGCGAGTGTTTCCATCTGGAGAACTGTACACTAAGCCTGTTTTATGATTTCCAAGCCAGCTGTCAAAGCTACTGCAAATCTGACAAAAACTCTTAACAGAACAAAACAGGCTCTTACTATGATAAATGGTTGTTTAAATTATGGCTTTCAATCAATCAAAACAAACTGGTGATCTTTAAAACATAATGCATGACTTCACAAAATATTTAGATATAGTTAAATATCCAAAAACATGACTGTCAGGTTAAATGGTCTCTAAATTCTACCGAGGTGTGTGTGTGTGTGTGTGTGTGTGTGTGTGTGTGTGTGTGTGTGTGTGTGTGTGTGTGTGTGTGTGTGTGTGTGTGTGTGTGTGTGTGTGTGTGTGTGTGTGTGTGTGTGTGTGTGTGTGTGTGTGTGTGTGTGTGTGTGTGGATGGTTGTCTGTCTCTGTGTTGCCCTGAGACAGACTGGTGACCTGTCCAGGGTGACCCCGCCTCTCGCCCAGAACTTTAGGTGGAGGTAGACACCAGAACCTCCCGGGACAACGGTGTAAGAAAATGGATGGATGGATGGATGGATGGATGGATGGATGGATGGATGGATGGATGGATGGATGGATGGATGGATGGATGGATGGATGGATGGATGGATGGATGGATGGATGGATGGATCCTCACATGTTCTGTTCTTTTTTCATACTTTAGTTAGCTTTTAGTCTTGTAAAAATCGGTCCCTTTTTTGTTCTATGCTTCACTTCGTGCAGAACATCTGGATCGTTGACTACTGAGAAATATTTGCTTGTTCTAAACGATTAGATCTGATTTAAACCATTCGTTAAGGTTTGACCTATCAAGCTTACCAAAAACTGTGTGTGCTGCAAATAATCCCATTCAGAGTAAAACTATGTTATCTTCGCCAGCAATAAAATGCCTTTAGCATTCATCTGTGTCCAACTTAAGTTGCTCAGTATTTGGTAGCACGGCCAACATGTACGGACTGTCTTCATTCACTTCCTCTGCTGCCACTACAGGCAGACTACGATTCTAAAACAGTGCAGAAAAGCGCCGTCTTCATTCAAAGAGAAATCCAGCTCAATGGGAGAAATTCCAAACAGAGACCTAAAAGAAAGTGAGAATCAAATGGAATCATGCAGGAAGGCAAAAGCCAAGCTGAGTGGCTTCAGCAAACGATCATTCCACCACTAATAGGCAGAAACTTTCCTAAAGGATCCACAACTGAACCAAAGTGGCCTTTGCTGTTCAGACTGACTCCAAATGAAACTGGACTTTACTGACAACAAAACAAGTTCATGGAAATCAGAACCAGTCAGAGGCCAGAAAGCACAATTCAACAACTGTTTGTGACTTTGTGACGCAAAATTTCTCAAATCAAGTATTTACCCTTCATTAGAACCCTTTGCATGTTATTATTATTATTATTATTATTATTATTATTATTATTATTATTATTATTATTATTATTATTATTATTCCACAGCTTCTGCTCCACATAAACACCACAAAACCTGCTCTGGGTGTGTGGAACCGTTTCCAGCTGTAAACAAGCAGCTCCTGACTCATTGGGTCCGTCAGCCAGGCCATGCCGTTCCCCGTTAGCTTTACATTTTCTCCTCTCTATTACTGCCTTCACAACACAAATGTCCAGAGAAAGCTTGCTAAAACTCACATCAGGCACCCGCTCATGTCAACTTGCACTTCACCCGATGCGCGTTTAGTTCTATAGACACACTACGCTTCCTGAACAATGATCAACATCAAGAAAATGTTTTCAGATGTGAGGTAGAGAAAAACATGCTGTGGTGCTCTTACTGTACACGGATCGAGCCCCGACTGGCACATGCAAAAAATGCAATTCAGGGTGCAACTGGGAGGTAAATTTACATTTTTCTTTAAATTGCCCCTTCCTATTGCCTCCATAGCAGCTGCCCATGTTGCCCTCATCAAAAACTGCCTCTGTTGGTATGTTACACTGACACATGGACGGTTGCATTGAGTCTAGCAACAAACATCAATCACATTCAATGACTTTAATGTCCAAAACGTAACCAATGTCACTGGGTATCAACTAGAATGAGTTCTTTGACTTCACCATAACTGGAGTTTTCACATATAAAACATTAATCCAACTTTCTCAGACCTTTAACATTCCTAACATTTGATCCTTTTTAAATTTTATTTTATTTTTTATGTTTATGCATCGGAGAACATAAATAAAACATTGAGACCCACATCTAAGATGAGGTAAAGATACTCAGTCCAGGCCGACACACCTACACACACACACACACACACACACACACACACACACACACACACACACCCCACACACACACACACACACACACACACACGCACACACCCCCACACACACACACACACACACACACACACACACACACACACACACACACACACACACACACACCGGCCCCATTAGTACTGTACTTACTGTATTCAGATTATTCTTTCGCATTTAAAGTGATTCTTTGAAGTTTAGAGTTTGGCGTCTGGCCATCACCGTGTGGCTCCTTGGTGCCAGAAAAGGTTCTGTTTGGACAGGAGGGTGTAGCTGGAAACTGGGACTTAGAAACTAATTGGAGAAGAAGTAAATATTTGTGCCTTGATGATGGACTTACTTTCAACATTAGAGGTTAGTAAATCTCACCGGCGACAAGCGAAAATTATTTATTTGGTGTTTAATGAAAGACGTTGAAGCTCTTTGTATGAAATTCAACTGGATTTTTTGTTTTTCTTTCGCCGTATTTTGGTTTACATGATGCGAAAGATGAATGGCACAGTTCAAAACTTAAACCTTTCTTTCACAAAGGGTGCAAGCGCGATTTGAATGGTTTGAAATGTTGATGTGATGTAAGCGAGCAGCCATGGGATACCGGCGAATGCTTGTGCATAAGTGCAAGAAATATTACAACCTCACATCTACTGTCTGCACGTTTATCTTGATGAAGTCTCATTCCTGGCAATGAGACACGTCTATCAAAACTGAAAGCTTATTCCGAGTTGAAGCTGCACACGGTAATATAGACGCACCACAGGGAACCTCACTTCAGCCATGGGATGTAATAAGGCAGAACTGAAGGAAAGTGGGATACATAGGCAAAGTGAAGAAAATGGAGAAACAGTTTAGAGGGAAAGAAAGAAACACTTCTGCAATTTAAAGCTCTTTTTTCCCATCATTAACTTTCAGGTTTATGATGGTTTTGCTGCACGGAACAGAAGAAACGTTTAGTATTACAACAGATCATCAGCCTTTCATTACTTTAATACTGACCTGAGATGAATTTAATCGCCTCGTTTGGAGTTCTGCCATCAGACGCAGAACTGGAGTATCAGCCACAGTTCTGTAGACTGTCCAGTCCGGTGGGCCAGCTTCACGGCGCTCTTTCAGTGGAGTCATCAGAGATCAGGACGTCGGGTAGTTTGATGCCGTCCTCTCCCTGCACTGCACAGTCAACTTCTTTGTTTTACTCAAGATGAGAACCAGATTACTGTTTCTACATCTGACAGATATCTGGCTGCTTCATTTCATCGTTCCCATAACGAACCCTACTGTGGTGGCATCTGCACATTTTATGATCAGGTTTCCATGTGTGGATGCACATGTCCCATGTTAGCTGAGTAAACAACAATGGACTGAGTACACAACCTTGATGGACTCCAGTACTGAGTGTGGTGGAAATTCTCAACGGGAAAAGTAGCAGGCAGCATTCATATCAGGGATGAATCTCTGTTTGTCTCTGGGCCACCGTGGCTCAAGCACTGAGCTACAAATCAATGTGAAGCATTCGAAGCAGCTCTTGGAATGGATCAGGACATCCCCAATCAAATCCATATTTGAAACTGCACAGCTAGTTTGATAAGGAACTTCTGAAAAACTGTTTGTTTTACCAGGAGAGTTCTTTCACAGGCCTTTAGAGTGTTTGCTCCAAAACTACAGGCTGTGGTTCTGCAGTAAACAGTTTAAAATCTACTGATGTACCGCCTGCTTTCTGACCAAAGCCCTTCTGTGGTCCATTAGGCAAAAACAGAGTTTGCAACCACAGAGTTAGCCATGCTCAGCAGTATTGGTGTGGAATGACAAACTTGGCCCTGTGGATTGTGTCATTGAGTCATGGTGTGTATTAGCGCCTTGCACTTTAGCATTAGTTTCCAACATAGCACCAACAGAACTAATGTTTCTATGTAGCGCTTTAGGGTTAGTGTAACTAACATTTAGTTTGCTTTGCCCACCACTAAGAAAGAATATATAGTTCATTTAAAGTATTTTTACAAAGTTAGCATGTCATGCTTGTAAATTATGATTAATTCTTGAATCCTTTGTGGAATAGCATTTTTCTTTTAGACACCAGATCGTTCTCTCTTATGCTGTTGGCATTCTGGTCATCAGCAGTGTTGGGGCCGAAATCAGTATTAGCCCCGAAAAGCTCCTTAAAGCCCCGGTACATCAGTGTGCACGAGACAGCATGTACCTGGGGAGAAAACACTGGAGAGAACCTTTGACAAATGAAAGGTGGGAGACAAAGGAAGCTAAAAGGAGGAAAAGCATCACAGGGGCCATGATGGAGAGAAAAAACATCAATACTGTGTGCATTTAGTGGAAGTGAGCAAGAAAGGAAAAGAAAGAAGGAGCCATGGGAGAGAGGCAGAGAAATATGCCGAGAGAGAGGAGAGGCTTGAAAATCAAGAGAGGAAGTCCAAATGAGATTATCTGAAAGAAGTCAGAGACAATGAGTCGAGCATTTTGAGAAATAGACAAAGAGAATAGTGGAGGTTTTTTTATATGAAGCAAGCTGGAAGGGGGAAAAAAAGGGTTTTAACCATGCAGGGAGTTCTCCTCAATCAGATCTTGTGTTCTGCTTTCAGCAGAGACAGAAAGACTTTTAGTTTCCATCAATGTGCACACAGGAACAGACAGAATAATCATCCTTATCTGCATATGCACAGAGAGCGGCCAAAGTGAGGGACAACCGAGATGCACTAGCTGAAGTGGAATACCTGCGTATAGTGTGGTAGAGTTCATCCATTTTGAGAGAACAATTAAAAATAAAACATTAAATGGAAAAATTTGGATTTTTAAATTTTATCTCCACTACTTCATTTCTCTTTCAGTGCTAATGTATTTTGTAATGTTTTCACAGTAGAAACAAAGAGGAGAAAGAACTACACAGAGACTCATTATATTATGCAAAGGTTTGGCACAAAGTCATGGAAAACGATCTCAGATGGACTCTTCTGTTCAAGATGTGACCAAGACGCCTACTGGTCAGTCAAAGCAAGAATCGTTTCTTGCATCACTCTGGCCTGGGAGAAATTCAAGGCTTTATTGCACATTGATTGCTTTTCAATCATATAAATGATGGTTTCTACTAGAGAAGTTATATTTATGGTTTATGTTAATGTGATAACATAACACTACAAATGACTGAAGTTCAGCATAATTATGCATAAACACTCCAGCACTCAAATTTACCTTGGTTTAGAATATACAGATAGTCAAATTTGTACTTTACAGAGAAAATGTTGCAGTAAAGTTATGCTGTGACAAGATATATTCAAATAAAGAAACAATGTTCACCTTTTATGATCTTTTCTATTTGCACTTTTAGCTCATTTTAGTAAGAACACTACATTATTCCACCAATCACAATTGTGACCAATAACATAACACACTTTTTCATATATTTTTTTCACATTTATTAAAATTATTTCCCCTTGGTTAGTTCAAAGGGCTATAAATGACGTCTGATTTGAATATTTTCATGTCTGGAAAAAATTTGGGATTAAATGGGTTAAAACGAGCATCTATATCTTTCTGAAAAAGTCAGGTTTGTCTTAATTCAAGTTGTTCCAATATATTTGCACTAGAAACTAAACGGAAAAAAATAAGGTTTTGTGTTTTTGCAGTGCGTGCAGCATCTGAAGTGTCTCGTCCCAATGATGGAGACGGACGAAGCGCGGGCCAGAACCTAGTAGCTGCATGCAGTGGTTTGGTGGTTTTAAGGTACATTTATGATCAATGAGTGTGAGGTTCACATGTGAAAATGGATTAAGATCATAAACACATTGCAATTACTTGGCAAAACACAACAATGGTTGGAATGTTTCTTTTTCATGAACAGACAAAAGGTCTTTGTTTTCTCCCAGAGGTTTATCTTCAACAATGAATGAGGATTTTCCACATCTGACTACTTGTGACTCCGCAGAAAACAGACTCGTATCAGAAAATGAGCTGTGATATATGAGTTCATCGTGTAGATAAACGCTGGATGGCATGTTTAGTGCTGATGTGAATCTGGAAGAGCCACAGACATTAAGACCTACTGCAGCACGGCTAACATGAAAATCATGTTTAGTAATTGAAATGTGCTCATGGCAGCTCTGAGTCTGAGAGCAAGCTGTTTGTCAGATGTTATTTTCTTGGAATCATATCCAGAACGTTCCCACTTCCATATCTGACTACAGTTCAAAGGTAAAGAAATATTCAAGCAGTGGAATGTTGTGCTGAACTGGCCAAAATGATATCATTCACAATCTTAGGCATGTGTATCAGAGTTTCCATTCATTATCCAGGGTCAGAGGTCAGTTCGCAAGGGCAGCAGCCTAAGTAGGGAGGCCCAGACGTCCCTCTCCTCAGCCACTTGTTCCAGCTCCTTTTGGGGATCCCAAGGCGTCCCCAGACTAGCAGAGAAACATAGTCCCTGCAGTCTGCCTGGGTCTTCCTCTTTGGTTTCATCTCACCAGAGAGGCCGAGTCACCTCAACTGGCTTCTCTCGATGTGGAGAAGCAGCAGCTCAGATGTCCTATTGAACTGATATCACCCTCTTGTATCTGTGATCTTGTTCCTTCAGACACAACTCAAAACTCATGAGCACAGATGAGGTTAGCAAGGTAGATAGACTTGTATAATAGGGAGCTTCACCTTTGTGCCTTTGGGTTCCTCTCTGGAGCCTGGCCTAGAGGTGAGTCATGCTGGCATGGTAGCCACTAGAGCACAACCCAAAAAGGAAACGTTGGTCCCCCTTCTCATGGGTTCACCACCTGTGGGAAGGGCCAAAGGGGTCAGGTGTGAAGTGGGATGGGTGGTGGCTGAAGGCGATGACCTTGGTGGTCTCATCCTGAGCTACAGAAGACGGCTCTATGGCAGAGTTTCCTTTCCTGTGACACAGTCATCTAATCTAATGTTTTTCCTCTTTCAGAATCTCAAAGTAGCTTTTATTCCAACTTTCATTCTGTCAAACAAGTTGGTAAATGTTGGCTTCTATTCATAATATTCATAAAAAATTCATGTTTTGCTGAACTCAGGGCCTGTAGCCTTTGAAGGCTGCATTTGAAGACTGATTACATCACAGCGATGGAATGAAGGCTTTTCACATCCAAAGGTTTCTCACAATGTGGCCCTCTATCGTGTCCTCCTGTGTCCGATCTGCCCAAAGCTCAAGGTCCTAGAAAGGTCAGAGACAGTTTGTGATGTGACTGTTCCTCGGTATTCATCCAGATTGGCACCTTCAATTCCCTCCCTTCCTCCTCGCTCCGGACGACCCTGCAGGGCGACCGCTGCTCAGCGGAGGGCCATTATCCAATCACAGCATGGCATTTTGCCACCAAGGGAAACATAATAATCATCATATTCCTGAGGATCTCCCTGATAACTCATTTATTTCAGTTAAAAGCCAAATGACGGTGCTTAAACGCGGCGGAGGCCACCGTGGCTCTCAAAGCAGAACGCCGGAGAGGGACGAGCGGCACGGAGCGTCTTCATTAACGCCATGCGACCAAACCAAAGACTCTGCACACAATTAAAGCTACATCACAGTGCCACTGCTTATCACTTGCTCTCATGGAAACATACAAACACACGCACACACACATGCACACACACAATCATTATGAGTAGAGTAGACAAAACAGCACACTGCTCATTACCGCTGCGCCAGTCCCCATCCCATCTCCATGGTCTGTCAAGGTGATGGGATGGGGGCTGTTGTCTAAAGCACACACACACACACACACACACACACACACACACACACACACACACACACACACACACACACACACACACACACACACACACATATAACCTGCTATGAGGGATCAGGATGGGGGAACCCTCTGATTTACCGTGTTTTATCTTGGGCAAAGAAGCACACACTTGCTTTCTGTGTCTGCTTCTCTCCCCTTCCCGACACACACACACACACACACACACACACGCACACACGCACACATACACACACACACACACACACACGCACGCACACACACGCACACATACACACACACACACACACACACACACACACACTGAAGTCGTATCTTGATTAGGCGGCTTAGGTGGTCCCGGGAAATACACTCATCTCCTTCTGTCTCTCTGCCTTTGTGCCCCCCCACCTCTCTGGCATGTTGTTATCTCCAGGGTCCAAATGTTTAGAGATATCTTCACACACACCTGATGGCAAACAACCTCAGTTGTCTCCCCTGTGTGTCCTTCTTCTAACAGGCTCCTGCAGCCTTGACCGGACCCACAGCCTGTTTACAAAGGGTTGGACCCGACATCCATTTAGCCCCGCTTTTCAAAAGGGACAAAAAGAAAGCAAAACGCAAAAGGCAGTGAGGTTTACTCTTCCAAAACCCTTCTATGAAAAATTGGATTCCCGGGCAGCCATGAAACCTCATTGGCATACAGGGGAAAAAATAAGAGAAATAAATAGATTTAATACTTTGACACAATGCTTCATAAACTCAATTTTCAACCGACAGTGTTTTTTTGTTTTGTTTGTTTGTTTCCTTTATGTTTTACAGTTGCACAATGAATCTTTGCTTTTCTATTATTGTATTTCTAATGCAAAATAAACATTTTCTTCACAGAAGATGAACTTTTTGAATGGTGTTGTTACAAACACAAGTTTTTATATGACAACACAAGTTAGTGCATAATTTCAATGTTTTAGTTTTTTTAAATAGTCATCCATAATGTGTGGCCAGGATATGTATTTGTTTGATTTTACTTTGTAAAGCAGCTTGAGACAATATTCATTGTGAACTGGTGTAACTAGAATGAAAAGAAGGAATTTAATGTATTCGATTCAAATACTGAATTTGTAAGATTAAAGGGCCACTGGACCAGGAAACAAATCAAAATATATTTTACTCCTACAAGTGATATACATTCAGATCCAATCATCTAAACTTCAACAGAATCTAGGCCTCATTTCCAGACCTTCTGTACAAAGCAAAGCGTAGAACAAGAGGCTGGTTTTTACCAGGCGAGATTATCGCATAAAATCCCCTAAAACATACTCATCTTCCTGACTGCAAATGTCACAAAGGGCCTAAGTTTGTGTTTATTTTTGTCATGTTCTGAACTATTGTACAAAAACCTACAATGGGTGAAAAATATAATTTATTCTTCGAAAGAGAAAGTGAGTCAAAACTGGATTTTTCTGTTGTTTTTGTGTCGCTCAGATGTGGATTAAAGGCTAAAACAGCTTTTCTACGCAGACCGCAAATGAAACAATAAATCAGCTTATTGACTCACTGATATGTTTTACCGATGATATAATGTTGAGCATCAAGAGGTCATTGTGTGATTTAAGGTACATCT